>NC_069723.1:22835134-23135134 GCF_027358585.1 Pangasianodon hypophthalmus | reverse complement strand
CGGGGAGCACAAACTTCTGCACTGAAGAATTTGTACGTGTTTTTCTGTACGGAGAAACGTTTAGAGGTTGCTCTAAACCAGGGGTGCTCATTACGTCGATCTTCTTATTAGGTCGGTGTTGAAGTGTGAAGTGTGAGCACCCCTGCTCTAAACTAATTACAGTTGGCAAAAATTGATCAGTTAACAGTGAAAATATGATTTTATAATAAAACGTTATAATAAAATTATAATGATGAGGTTAGAAATAAAATGCCGGAGGTCTTCCTTAAATGAATTTACTGAAATGATTTTAAGTGTTCCCCCACACACTGTCTCGCTCCCTAATCGTTTGTGTCACGTGTGTGTGTGTGTGTGTGTGTGTGTGTTTAAGTGTCGTGTGAACGGTCCGTAGTGATTTAGGAGCGTTTGTTGTGCATTAACTCGGTGCTGAAGCTCTCGGGTAGACGTGGAGTCATGTTCATGTCCTCAGTCATAGACAGAAACGTGGCCTTAGTCATTAATGTCTCAAAAGAGTTCCTGAGCCACAGTGATGGACACGAGACAGCTGGGGATGTCATCACGAGTGTGTGTGTGTGTGTGTGTGTGTGTGCACTTGTGTGCACGTATCTTTGGATCTGTCTTCAGCTTTGGCTACACTGAGGCCCTCTTTCGCCTTGTTAGAAGGATATGGAAGGCCGTAATGTCAAATAAAGGACACGCAAGTGGCTGCAGCTCCAGCCAGCCCACACACGCACACACACACACACACACACACACACACACACACACTTCCCCCTGCAGTGAACTTGTAAACTAGCCAGTGTTAGGCTTTTGAACATGCTTTTGTCCTGAGTGACTGGGAACAAGTTCCTGAAGTTCTGAAGCTAAAACATTAATAAATAAATGAATAAATAAACATTGTTTTATTGTAAGTACACTTTGTTGTGTGATTGAAATGTATTATTAATACAGGACAAGGATAGACTTTAACATACATGATAGGGGTGGGCTAAAAGATCAATACTTTTTTTTCTTGATAAATGTTGTTTGTTATATATCGATATTTAAGTTAACAATTTGCCAGTGAAAAAGCTGTGCCTCTGTGGGAAAAACAAACAAACAAACAAAATATCATTATCGGAATAACTGTAATAAACTTACAAGAGTTTCCTCGGAGGGACAGATGAAGAATTTATATAAAACTGTATTTAACAAGGTAAATTAAACAAGAATTATGAACAAATAAGTATTAAAAATATTAAAATTCAGAGGAAAAAAAATGCATTTGGTTTGAATACTTTTCCTTAATTAAAAAACATTAAAAAATTTTTTTTTTAAAAATTAAACAAAGTTGAAAAAAAATAAGTTGAAAAACAACAGAAACAAATTAAAAACATACTTTGGAAAACATAAAGCTGAAAAAAACAACAACATAGGTTTAAAAAACCAAACCAAATTAAAAAAAAAAACAGAAACAGAAGTTTAAAAAAGTAAACCTTTAAAAAATAAAGTGGAAAAACAACAAATATACAAATAAATCCATATAATATTGATTATTAAGTTATGAAAACAGTTAAAATTGTTTTTTAGTCATAAAGGCAATAATATAATCAAATGCTAATAAGTAGGAGATTGTTTACAGTTTGTGGAGTTCGAGTTCCTGCAGTTTTTAGTTTAGCGGTGATTTGAGGACAAACATGTAAAATAAAGTCTTACCTTTAAAAAGGAGGGAAAATGAAAATCTGTTTGATGGCCCAATCAGAGTGTCTGAGTGTTGTATAAATAACTAGGAGAGTGTTGGTGTTGGCTGTGTTACTGGAAAGTGTGAACATGTGTGTGTGTGTGTGTGTGTGTGTGTGTGTGTGTGTGTGTGGGTGTGTGTGTGTGGGTGTGCTAAAGCCAGTTAGAGGCCTGAACCTGCACCGAGCTCCGTGCAGCATGTTGGCACCTCGCAGAGTAAAGGAGGGAAAACGTACAGCTCAGAGACAGCTGTGAAATCACACACGACGTGGATAAGTGTGTGTGTGTGTGTGTGTGTGTGTGTGAGTACTGTTTAGTACGCCTAGTGCCAGTTGCACTAAATGTCACTTTTCCGTGTTTACGGCTTTACCGTGTTTTCGTTCTGTTCTGTCGCTCTGTAACACGCGGAGACGCTCGAGAGACTGACGTCCCTGATATCCACCAGACTCGTCATTTTCTAGCTGAAGACGAACCTCAGGGCCTCTGATTTCACATCCTGTCTGCCACTACGACTCTTTCGGCAGAAGAGTCTTTGTATTTCTTTTTAAAAAATTTTTTAAATAATTTTTTCTACGTATCTTGAAATATCATTAATGTAATTTCCCTGTATTTACTTATTTATTTGTTTGTTTGTTTGTTTACATAATCTTTTGAGGTTTATTCTCTGAGCACAAGCAATAATGACAATAATATTAATATATATAAAATGTGTTTACTTTCCCTATATTTATTTGTTTGTTTTTATTTATCTGTCTATCAATTTTTAGAGCTTTTTTCAATCTGAACACTAATAATAATAATAATAACAATAATAATAATAATAATAATAATAATAAAAGTTTTACTTTAGCACCATTTATACATTAAAATGCAGCCAGGAAAACAGGCAAATAAAAAAATCCAACCAAAATAGGATAAGTGAAGATGATGATGATGATAATAATAATAATATTAATAATAATAATAATGTAACCTTACGCTGAAGAAAACAGTAAGTAAGTAAATAAGCTATATATACACATATTTGTTGTTGTTTGGAAGAGAAAGTGGTGGTGTGTTTGATGCTAAACGCTGTTGTGTATCATTTTCACTTAGACAATCTGACACACATGAAAGTTCTCGTCCATTTTATTAGCTTTAAAAAACACTACTGAAAGACTTTTTTAAATGTATTGTACATTGAGGAAGCCAGTGAAGTGTTTGTGTTGTCTGGCTCTGTGCCACCTTGTCTGCTT
Organism: Pangasianodon hypophthalmus; assembly: GCF_027358585.1. Taxonomy (NCBI): domain Eukaryota; kingdom Metazoa; phylum Chordata; class Actinopteri; order Siluriformes; family Pangasiidae; genus Pangasianodon; species Pangasianodon hypophthalmus. The sequence continues at coordinate 23,132,180 of NC_069723.1, read as the reverse complement.
AGCCTTCTATAAAATCCAGCAAGTGCCCCTGAAAAGCGAGACGGAAAGCGAGGGGTGTATAAAGAGGAAAGGGTGGCTATTCATTCCACCGGCTCTGAAAGACAAAAACCTCTCAGCCTGGCTGACATTTCAAAATTTTGAAACCGAATTGTGTTAAGAGTGGAAGCAAAGTCGCTATTCATGCAAACAAAGTGGCGCAAGTTCATTGGCGTTTTTTTCCTAAATGCGCTCGTCTGGCTGGACGGAGGATTGGAACGCCGCCAATCAGGACCCAACAAAGTTCCTTCTATTGCTCTGACGCTGGAGCGCTAACGAATACAGGCACTGAGAAGCACAGCTAGCATTGCCAGAGTTCTTTACAGGCCAACAGCAACAACAAAAAGAATAAAAAATGAAAAAGTTCAGCCGAAGGTTGTTTCTCTGCCAGGTCTGTGATGCATTGCTGCATTTGGCATGACTTTACTATAAACAGGTGGTGGCTAGCAATGACTGATTAGCCGTGGGTGGAGAGGATCGCTCAAGCGTTACAGAGGTCTAAAATCTTAACGCGTTGTAGCACTGCGATGGAGCGCAAACATGACCAGTGGCTGTGCAATGTGGTGCAGTTAGCAGATATGTAGCACAGGAGGATTAGAACCACTTCAAGGCTTATCGCAAATTCAGCTCTACGCAACTCCGTGTTGGATGTGTGGAAATATTTTATAAAACTGAGAAAGAGCTCATGGATTACTGTGGATTACTGTGCTCGGAAAATGTGGCTAGTCGTGGCTCAGGCATGTTTTCAGGTTTTAGAGCTAACAAGTTGAAGTTTCAAAGAAATATCAACGCTCAGGACTGACAGAGACACGTTCTGCCCCACGTGGTCCGTTAACCATCAACTCCTCACATTTATCCTCAGATTATATCCAGAATTCACAGTAAACATCTTTTCAACACCATCTTCAGCGCTTAACACAGGTGTAGATGGTGGAAGCTCCACGAAATCCGAAGCTAATGGAATAAAATAACATGTTAGTTAACAAAGAAAAACATATAATTGTGAAGTTTTCTTCAGGAGGAAGGAGTCTCCAGTGTCAGCGCTTTGTAACAGTCAGAGGTTTTCCTGACATCTTCAGGACAGACGAGTTTACGCGTCGTGGTTTCTCACTAACATGACAAGCTGCAGGATTTTGTTTTCCTTATTAGCTTTAAGAGAAATGAGACTGGTGAGGGAATGATGGTTTGTAGGTACTCTAACATGAGTGAGAACAGGAACTAACCCGTTTCATGGACATTCCATACACAGTAAATGTAGCTACAAATGGATAAAAAGTACAGTATGATTTTCTTTAATGAATTAAAAAAAACTTAAAGGAACAGAACTTTGGGACGTAATAATCAACATTGGGATTTTAACAGTGACTCTGCTTCATCACACCACTCCGTCATTGATTATTTTCCTGTAACATCATGACACAGAGTGCATTATTCCTTTATTCCTCTTTATTCCTCTTCTACTACAGCTTATAGTAGATATAAACACTCAGTCTGGTTTTTTTTTGGCTTATTTCTTGGAATTGTTAGCAAGAAACACTGAAAACGTTGGAACATGAAACGTGTGAAAATGCTTGGGTAAAAAAACGTAATACTTATAAGCACCAAAACTAGCTTTATGTTATGCACATTGTAAAAAAAGCAAAAAAAAAAAAAAAAAAGGTCTAAATTTCAAGGCTTTCCATCAAAGAGTACAGAATTTATTGTGCATAATGACACTTGGAGTGAAACATGTCTTGTGTTTCTATTGGACTGACTTTTGTTTTTACGAATGACTCCTGCATATTTGCACCATCGCTTCTAATCAATGCGTTCTTTTGTTTGGGTTTCGGTACGAGAGGAAGTGGCCCCTGCGAGGCAGAGCTCCTCCTCCTCCTCCAGTCTCGGAGCCCTGGTGCAGCTCATTACTGATCGATTCAGATTGTGCCAAAGCAAACCCTCTGCTTCACAATCCACTGTACGAGTTCACTATTGGCCAGACACACTTATAGCTACCACACACACCTTTGCATGTGCCTGCATGTGGAACGCTGAACAGAGGGCTAGAGGACAGGTCCGGCAGAGTCTCTGCGCTAGCTGCGAGGACATCGGAGGCCGTGCTGGGCTGCGAGTGGGGCGGCTCTGCTGTAAGCCGCACTCCTGCTGGAATGTTTTCCATATAAAAGAGTTCGGGGCAGAGGGGGGCATCGAGCAGCCGTGCCGAAGCTCCCATACGCTCCTAATCCCTTCATTAACTACAGCAGGAGAACGGCCACAGATGGTGTCCAGGCAGAGGGACAGTACACAAAATATACAACCATCTAACAGGCCTGGGCGGCGAGTGACATCACAACATGCTCTCCTAACAGTCTTCTAGCTATCAGGGATCACATTTTCTGAGCAATATACTGGTTATAAGTTTATCAGCCCCTCTCAGAATTATTTGGTCAAGTCTCTTTCTGTGATGTTTAGCAAAGTTGGAGATCTTAAAAACTCTGTTAGATTCTCAGGTTTGTGCACACTGACACCACCTTCAGTTCAGAAGTGATTGCTGGATTTGGATGCATGCTCTTTCTGCGTGCTAGGGCTGTGTGAAATGGACAAAATCTTATATCATCTTTACAAAATAACTGCACGCATTCATGACTGCTTTTTAACAATGCTGTGAACTAAACACCAATGAAAGACACTTTTTCTCTTCTCCTTTTAGTTGGAAATGATATTGAACAGAACTAGCACAAATGAGAACAGGAAAAACATAGCACTGTCAAAATGGGAACAACGTGAATACAAACTATATAAAATAAATATTAAAACACTCTATTCAACTTCAAGTTTCAGGAATCCAAACGACAGAAGCCCCTCTCTTTTTAGGTTCCTCATCTTTTAGTTGGGCTGATGCCGGTTCTGTGTCGGAGTGTTGTGGGGAGTTTCGCTCTGTATCACACTCCATCATGCTTGATTTTTTTTTTCAGCTCCGATCTTAGTGACATAAATCAGCTCCTGAAACGTGGCTTTTGTGACATTGGCAATATATACAATATAGGAAAATATCTATCCAATGACATTTTTCTATCATCCTAAGATATGTATCTCCATATCACACAGCCCCTAGTGCGCGCATGCCTTAATAAAGAGATTTTATATTTGTGCATCCTTACATACGGTCTGTGTTGTTCTTAGAGTTTCTGAAGACTAAGACTGAAGACTATGTTCATTTTTAAAAGTTTATTTATTTATTTTACAAAACAAGTTTCTTTGTGAGTAGAAATGTATTGATACTAATATTGATATCAGGTATGGGTCCAATACCATGCACATATACTTATAAAATATCATCCAATACCAACAAAGATGATAACCCTAGGTGATACTATGTTGTCATGCTAATGCGGACAGATGACATGAAATGACAGCAAACTGGACATTTTCATGATTAATGACATCAATCGTAGTAAAGCAGACTATAAACAGCACTCTGGGAAAACATCAAGAGCAGGACCTACAGCATCTTCCTACACAATACAAGCGATAAAACATCTTAAACATAAAACTGAGTACGATATTCGCGAGAAGATTCTGTCACACGTGAGGGAGAGAGTGCTTCAGTTCGGTGAGCACTGAGCACTGACGGGCTTCGTCATCGTTCTGTCTATTAAAGATATTGTTTATACACCATATGATCGTAAGCGTAGGTGTTTATTTCTAGCAGCACACGGCATCAACCAACACAGACACATGTATCTATATCTGTATTCACCAAAAAAAAAAAAAAAAAACATGTTCATAGTCATCCTGAAAAAGAATGGCCTCCGTTGCTGTAAGAATGTTTTTGGTTTATTCTTTTGTTTGGGTGTAATATTTCAAATTTTGTAGCTAATCATTTTTAAAAGGAGGCAATAAATATGTAGTTTTTTTAATATTTGCATTGACAGAAGAGATATAATGCTTATTTGCGACTCTATTAGCGATGATTTACTCTTGAAGGAGCCGCTCTATATCTTATTCATCATTCGTTATCGTCTCCTCAGGTTTTTTTTTGCTTTAAGTACAGTTTAAAAGGCTCAGACTGACGGAGAGGAGAGGTATGGTAATGATTTCAGTGTTTGGCCCACATGGAGCCCACTTTGTGCTCCCTTTTTTTCCAGTGGACTGTCCCTGTTGTGGTGCTTTGATGTTGCTTGGTTCCTGATTGCTGTTAGGCAGGACATGCATAGCACACATAGCGATGGCAGATGGACCAGACTGTGTGTTCGCAGCCCTGCATTTGGCTCGTCCATGTGAGCTGGAGCTGAAAGACGAAGAGAAGGCCTGATGGGGCTTCATACACGTTCCTCTGGACAACTGCCGACGGGGTTTAGATCTACACACCAGCAGATGCTAAGTGCTGTCGTTCAGAGCGTGTGTCTGTCGTATGGGATGTTGAACGGGATCAGAGTTGAGATTAAACACCAATCAGCTTTGATGAGATTGTCATGAGGCGGCTTTACAGAAATCCTGATGTAGATTTAGATCCCTAATGAGCGGGCCAGAGGCGAGATTTATTTCAGACTGACTACGCATAAACGTTTTGGTATTCCTCAACACCGACACCAAAATGAGTAACCTACATAGTATCAGTCAGGGACTTCACAGAACATCTCTGTTTGTTTCCCTGGTTTAAACAGCGGCCATGAAAAGCACACACTAGCCTCGTTCTTTATAACGTTAGAGAGTTGAATTTAAATGAATTGCATTAGCTAGCTGCATTAGTTAGCGTGGATGGAGTAGGGTTGCAGTGGAGAAGAGCGGGTTTTGTTTCACTTCTGTACAGCTGTGAGTAAAGTACGTTTTTGGTTTCTTTGCGTCAGAATCCATCGCTATCGATGACTGATAAAGGTCCACTCACCTAGTGTCGTCTGTAGAAGTTTTTTCTCGCCTAGCTAGCGATAAACTGTGATAACCTCCTCGTGCCGAGTTTTATTTGTTAATTAGAGTGCTGGGATGAGCAGCAGGATGAGTGTTTATGAACACTGAAACAAGGGGGCGTAACTTTAGTGGAAGGAGACAATGCTCAGCAGAAGTGGAGCACCATTTGCTGCGTGGACGTTGTATTAAATTTTCCGTCAACTTAGCATCTCATTACAAGCTGCGCAGTCACGAGGAATTGCGGTCGATCCCCTCCACTGCATTTCTCCAACCTCCAATAACTACTCAGCTGTCACGCCTTGCGTCTCTCCATCCAACCTTTACCACAGCTTCACTCGCTCGGCTCTCGGCCCGCGTGATGCGTCGTCGCATGCTAGTTTGATCCGGGGCGCAGGAGAGAATCGAGGCGAGAGAAACGGAGCATCAAATTGACTGAGTGAATTGCAGTTCGAGGCTGATCTGAGGTTATTAGATGTCTGGATGGGAGATGCATAATGGGGGTTGACATCCTCTTGAACATAGGGGCCCCTGGGATTGAAGAGGGTTAACTGGATTTCATCAGGAGGAGGTGGACTGCATTCAGAGTGAGATGGGAGAGAAAAAAACTGTATTACATGGCGAGAACGAGAATATATTACAAGAGCGGAAAAATGTAGCACTCGATCCAAGCGAAGAGACGACCGTAAGAATAATTGAGGACAATTTGGCGTCCCGTGCGTGTTTTTGATTTTTTTGATAGTTCGGGAGAACGCCGATGGATCTTGGGCGCTCCTCTCTCTGCGAGAAGTCAGTGCTCTTGCTGAATTTTGCCTCTCATGAACCGTGCTGAGTGAGTTATGGATCTGTTCTGTGTGTGTTGGCACAAGAAACGAGAGACTTGACCAGAGCTAAATCCAGAGCTAAATCTGAGAGCCCCACGGCCAGAGCATGTGGAAATACGGGCCAAGATTGCACTGCGGTGAAAGTCGGTCACACTGCATTCTGAGATCAGTGTGCGATGTCAGCTTGAATTCTTTTAATTCAATAAATGATATATTGTTATAAAAGTTACATTTTTTTTCCAACCTAATGTCTATCTACCACATCTGTACTGAAAATAATCCTGTCTCTGGAAATAGTTTCTCAGTTCTAACAACAAAAACCACACAAACTCTGTTTACTCGCAACTAAACATGATAATTTTATAATTACAACCGTTACACTCTAACAATAACAGTGGAAATAAAACACTAGGTTTTGTGCTGTTGAAGAAAAATAATTAATGACAGAGTGGTATGATGGAGCAGAGTTACTGTTACTGATTATTTTCCTCTAACAACTAGTCCTGAAGCGGTTTATTCCTCTTACAACACAGCAATTTGCCAACAATTACAGTGTATTTTTATTTATTAAAGAATGAGACATTGTACTGGGGGCATGGTGGCTTAGTGGTTATCACCGTTGCCCCGCGTGTCCGGGGTTGGGGGTTCGAATGCTGCCTCCGGCCTGTGTGTGTGGAGTTTGCATGGGTTCCTCGTGCTTCGGGAGTTTCCTCTGGGTACTCTGGTTTCCTCCCCCAGTCCAAAGACATGCGTTGAATGGCATTTCCAAATTGTCCGTAGTGTGTGTGTGTGAGTGTGTCCTGCGAAGGGTCGGTGCCCCATCCAGGGTGTCCCCTGCTTTATGCCCCAAGTCCCATGGGATAGGCTTCAGGCTCCCTCGTGACTCTGTGTAGAGTAAGCAGTACAGTGAATGGATGGATGGATGGATGGAGACATTGTACTATTTATCTGTTTATAGTTACATTTAATGTTGGTTTAATGATGGAACGTCCATCAAACAAGTTAGTTCCTGTTCTCCCTTAGCAGTCTTTCCCTCACTAGCCTCTCTTGAAGTTAATAAGACAAAAAAAAACACACACTTTGAAACCACAAAGTGTAAATCCTCTGGTTACAGCTTTACCTCTGACTGTTACAAGGCGCTGACACTGGAGACTCCTTCCACCAGTGTTAAATAAACACAAAAAACGTCATCAGAGCTCCTTTTTTTTAGGGAATCGGAGCAAAAGCTTTCCTCAGGGAAATGTTTGTAATGTGCGTCTGTCTTCATCAGTCCTCTACACCTCTCCTGTCCTGACAGCTGTGCTTTTGTCAGTCTCGACTCTCAGGATGACTCATCCGTTGATGAAGAGCAAAAGGGTATATAACGCGGTTGGATGAGCGGTGTTGGCCGTGAGCTTTAAGGGCCCGGCTTTGATGTGGTCTAGAGCGATGAAGCCCTGCTGGTGTTTAAGCTTTCTCAGCAGGGACCTGATGAAGCTCAGAACGTTTCTGTTTACCAGTGTTGAGCCAAAAGTGAAGAGATTCAGCATCAAGCTAAGATGCGAGCAGCTGGTGTGCATTTTAGATTTTTTTTTTTGCCGTTTACATTTTTGTAGAAAAACTGGCCTGGTGTAGTTTTTTTTTTTTTTTTTTTTTACTTTTTTCGTTAATCATCATCGTCCAACTTAAATACCTGCAGCTTTTGCTTTAATCGATAAGGTTCACCAGGCAAAAGGTTAAGTGTGCTAACAGCAGGCTGATGAATAGAATTCCCGGCTAATGGCTGAGGAAATACCGCTTTAACACTTGTCGGAATGGAAAGAGTGATTAGGCTAAGCCAGAGCAGAGATAACCCTGTTTGTACGGTCCTGCCCTCGACCTGACACAATGACTGAATGGACGGCCATGTTCCATCCAGGACCGTCGAATAACTATTATTTTAACGTCATCGTGTTTCTTTAGCGTCTGCATGCCTGCTTCAGAAGATGGTATCAGCTCTGAGGATCTGGGTTTTTCCAGAATGTTCTCATGATAAGTTGATTTTCATTTCGTAGAAGTCTGCAAGGCAAGAGCAGGAAGCACATGCCAAGTCCTCTGGAGAACAAAGTAAGATTGGGCAATTAATAATGATGATTAAATCACAGGTTTATATTATGTTCTAATAAGTTGCAGGGGCTTGTTCGGCGGAAACTCCACATAAACGGATTAAAGAACAGGTGTAGTCGTTGATCTGTAAGGAGATGTTTATTCAACATTTATGGAAGGAGTCTCCAGTGTCAGCTCTTTGTAACAGTCAGAGGTAAAGCTGTAGCTTTGTTGTCCAGCATCTTCAGGACAGAGGAGTATTTTTTTTTTTTCGGTTTCTCAGCGAAATGACAAGTTCTTAACTTCAGCAGAGAGGGAAAAAAAGAGGCTGGTGCAGGAACTGTTTGTAGCTGCTGTGACATGAAGTGTGAACAGGAACTAACTTGTTTTCGTGGATGTGGACACTTCAGGATGTGCTGTTATTGGAAAATAATCAACTTTGGGGTGGTAGCTGTAACTGTTTTTATTTCTGAGGAATGTGTGCACACAGTTTTTTAATAGCAAACACAACCATGCTAACCCAATTGCATAAATAAATAATCTTTTATCATCCTGAAAATCTGACTGTGACAGATTATGAACAAAATGTGGTTCACTGCTGGACAAAAATCCTAAAGGAATTGCTTAAAATGTTTTTGGTACCGCCAGTGCATATAATTAATCTACGAGTGCACTAAAGATATACTAGCCACACCCACTTTAAATACATATAGCAGAACCAAATGAGTAAAGCTGATGAATGGGTGTAGATATCTTTGGTTTTTAGCTCTGGCTCTTAGCTGGACTGTTTTTTGGCGCCAGAGAGTGGGAGATAAACGGCAGAAAACGATTCAGAGGCTCTGGATCATATCATATGAAGGCCTCCCTCTGCTGCGTTATTGATTTTCATCTCTCGCTCCGTTTCTTTTGTTTCACGGCTAATCCATCGTTCGCGTTCCACCCGAGACGAGAGCTGTCCTGGTACGCTGAAGATCTCTTTCTCTTCCTCCTCCCTCCTTTTCTCCATCTCTTTGTCCTTCTGTCCCAGCCTCGGCTGCATTATAAGCAAGCTCCCGAGTTTCTCCTGGGCCCTGGATCAAGGTGGATCCTGTTACTGCCGAGAAGGAAAGAACGGGAAACTCGATGTCACCAGATACGACTGAAATCGAATCTGTATGACTTGTCCTCCAGCCACGTTCATCTTCCAAGTAGCCGACATAAAATGATAGGATTTACTGCAGGGAACGTTCCTTTCTGAGATGTTAACATTCTTTCTGCTTTTGTTGCTTGACCCTATCACATGGTTGCAGTAAAAAAGTCTACAGGTACGAGATAAGATCATTTCTGTTTTCATTGAAAACAAGTCATCTTTTTTTCGCCCTGCGGTTTGGGGTGTACTGGCTGAAGGCTCGTACGAGTCGGACTCTAACCCGTGAGAGAAAACACTGGTGTCTTACATCTGAAACGTGTTAGCTTCTCTCAAACAGGATGTTTTCAATAAGCTTCATACCAGCACCAATGTTGAAGGAACTGGTGCCATCCGAGGCTTTCTTCGCCTTTCACGTTTTTGTTTGTTGCGTTTAAGTTGTACTCAAACACAAATCTGACATCAGGGTACCAAAACTTTTGCTGTATTCGACTTGGTTGATCTAAACCAAATAGTTGTTTATATAGTGTAACTCATTTAAAGGTAAGAAGAGCTACATTGTTTACTTTGATGCTGTGAGCGGCCATGTTGATTAGACGTCGCGTCTTGAACTCAGGGTTGAGGAGACCATCCCAAGTTCCCGAGTAGGAATTCCGAGTCGAGCGGGTGTTTTCTTTGTTTAATGTAATCAGAGGTTGGAAATTACAAGCTGCGAGTTTTAGACGAACGCAGCATAAGTATCTATGCTGATTTTGGTGGGTGGAGCTAGAAATAAAAGAACCTTGATTGGTTGTTTGATGGAAAAGCGCTGTGCCATGAACCCTGGTTCCTTCGGTTTCTGGGCTCCCGAACAATTCCTGCAGTGTAGAACAGATTCACTTTGCTAGGACACTAACACACTAACACAAAAGCTGAACACGTCCTATGTGTGAAAGTGTGTGTGAACATGCAGACGCTAACCCAAAGGTGAGACCAGTTAGGAGAAACTTCGAGCTGAAGGAGGAAGAAAGGAAGCTCATTAAGTCCAGCAGGGAGACAGATGTAGAGCATTTCAGTCCTGCATTCCGAAGTCCATCTCACACACGCAAATACACACACACACACACACACACACACAGAGCATTCCTTGACCATTTCCTCAGAGATGACTCTATGTTGACGGGTTTGTGTGGAATCAAAGGCTCTGCGCTTGACTAGCTTGGTCTGACCACAGAAAGATGAATCATTTCTTCACTCTCTTTTTTCAAGTCTTTCCTAATTTCTCTCCAGTCTTGCTTCATGAAAGTCTGTATTTTTTCATCTCCTGAGCTCTGGGTGGGGGGAAAGAAGAAGACACTGTCCTCTAATCTGCTTCACTCTGTAATCAGCAGTGCTTTAATGGTTACTGGTTGCGATCACTCCCCTTTTCACTAACGCTAATGTTATGCAGGTTTTTCGAGGGAGGGGGAAAAAGATGAGTGAGGCCGGCGTTCAATCGTTTATCCTCCTACATCACATCAGCATACCATTAGCGTGCGATTAAGCAATCCTGAGTGCGGAATCTCTGTAGCTGACATTCATCACACCTCCTGGTTTCCAGATGGAATTACAAGACACGTCTTTACAGTTCAAAAATGGCAGACACGTGGGAACGTACTGCTGCGATTTTATTTATAAAGCAATAAAGAACGCTAATTAGAAGGATTCCGTTAAGACATCCTCGTTAATCTAACTGATGGTCTGGTGCCGTCAGGGACTCGTTTTCAGAACCCTATACGTGTCTTTGGAAAATCCACAAATTAAGAATTAAACAGTAGCCGAAATAATTTATGGAAAGAAAGAATCTCAAACCGAACTCTTATCAGGAGGAATACAAGCCTACTCTTTCATATCACCAGCGAACCATCCAACGTGACAAAAGCAATTAGCGTTCCTCCCGAGCTGCCTTTGACCCATGGATAAAGATATGCAGGGCTCTGATTTGGAGAATTCCAGAGCCGGGGCCGGATCAGAGGCCGCTCTTATTGGTGGTGTCAGGCCTCGACACGGAGTGCTGCCACTGGAATTCCTAATGAGGAGAAGACTGCATTTTCCACACAGCCTGGTCCTCGGGGCGAGTGCACGCTCTGCACCCTGTGACTCTAATCACACTCAGTGATGAGTGAGAAGGGACTGAGTGAAGGGTTAGTGTGGATTTGGGATATGACCTTTGGGATGATGTCGAAGAGTAGCTGTCAGAATTTGTTTCTCGTGATTCTAAAGACATTTTGGTTTATTGATGCCCCTTTGACAAGAACTTGCAAGGAAAATGAGCCAATCAGAGCTCAGCATGTGGGAAGCTGATTGGCTCCTTTAAAACACAGATGGAGAGGTAGCCAGTGTGTTTACTTAATAAATGTCTTTACATACAAAATAATTTGAAAGCTGCAAAAAAAAAAGAAAATCACATTTTGACACTAATTTGATTAACCTGTTTTTGCACACATTTCTGTAACCTGATAACTGTAACACTCCTGGTCTACACGAATCATTCAGTAAATTGATTTTTTTTCTCTGGAAAAAATATGCATGTAATTCTACGCACATAAAACCACTCGAAAACAAGGACTTGCGGTAAAATTATAACTTCTTTTTTTCATGGAAAATTTGAAGCTGGAACATTACCTATATACATATAATGAATAATCTTATTATTGGAATAAAACCCATGTGACTTTGTCAGATTTCTTGTAATTTGATAAGATATTGTTCATGTCAAGAGCTTAAAAGCTTTTTTTTTTTTTTTTGCAAAGCAAAATCCACACATACTCCACTGATCACTGCACAGGTTTGTTTTTGTTTGTTTGTGTCCTGAAAATAATCTATCTATTTCAATATCTAGCAAATAGTATGTACCATATTTTTTTATTTATTTATTGGAGTACTTGGAGATTTTTTTATCCTTGCACTTTCCACCCACAGAAATCCAAAGCAGTTAGTTAAACTGTAGATTTAAAACATCACATCATGAGGCGTTTCATAGCTAAATCTGAAGAAACCCTGATGAATAGTGGTTTCTAAACCTTACTGGATCCTCGCACTGTATACCAAGGGTTTCTCAAGTGTGAGTAAGTTATTAAATGTGAATACAAGGCACATGGACTCACAACCACACACTGAAAATCCTTCACTCCATCACCTGTGATTGACATCCTCATCTACTGTTATGACCAGAGAGGAATGAAGAACGCTTTTATTTATCTCACATTCAGGCCCGTCTTTAGAAGTAGCTCAGTGTTTACATTGTTGTTGTCACAGTGTTTAAACCGAATGTTTATCAGTTAGTTGGAAGAAATAGCAAAATTCACAACAGTCTAAACAAGCTGGAATAAGCAACTGCATACAAGCATGCAGAAATGAACAACTACAGAAGAAAAAACATGCTTAAAATATAATTACAGCCAAAATAATTAAAAACTACTATAGACAAAACAAGCTTTAAAACAGTTACAGACAGATAAAAAAATTGCGATTAAAAAACAACTCCAGACAAAACCATAATTACAGGCAAAACCAGCTTAAGGAAAACAACTACAGACAAAACAAGCATAAACAACTGCAAACAAAATGACCTTAAAACAGCTACAGAATAAACCGTGCTCGAAAGCAGCTACACACAATTAGCTTTAAAAAACACAAAAAACTGCTTTAAAGTACAGACAAAGGTGCTTAAAATAACTACACACAAAACAAGCTTTAAAAAAACTATAGACAAATACGTTTAAGCAACTATAGACAAAATGAGTTTAAATAACTTCAGAATAAACGGGTTTAAATATCTACAGATGAAACATAATTTAAAACGCAATGGCATTTGAATCATTAAAGCAGCCAAAACAAGCTTCAAAAACACGCAGAAAATACAAGTTTAAACAACTACAGACAAAACGAGCTTAACAACTACAGAAAACATAAGAATTAAAAAAAAAAAAAAACTTTGACAAAATAGTTATGACAGACGAAAGGGTATTTAAAACACAACTACAAATAAATGAAGCTTAAAAAACAACTACAGACAAAACAAACAGAAACAGACAAAATGAGCTTCTACAGACAAAACCAGTTATAAAAAACAAGTGCAGATGAAACAAACTGAAATAAACAACTACAGACAAAACAAGGTTTAAAGAAGTACAGACAAAACAAGTGTAAAAACATCAAACAACCAATCAAGTGATAAAAAAAACCCATAAAAATTATTAGTCATAACGAGCTGAAATAAATTACTGCAGACAAAACAAGCTTTAAAAACTACAGTCTAAACAAGCTTTTAAAACTATCTACTCACAAAATGAGCTTAAAAACAGACAAAACAAGCTAAACGACTACAAAGTGTGTGTGTGGGTGGGTCAGAGGTCACAGAGGCTCGGAGGTTGGTAAAATCGGCCCTAAAGGTCATGATGTCATGCCCAAAAGGGTGACTAGAATCATTGGATAAACAGGGGTCACAGGTCATCTCAGAGAACACAGAGATGTGAAGAGTTTACACTCACCTCTAAGTGAACCGTGACCGTGTGTGTGTGTGTGTGTGTGTGTGTGTGTGTGTGTGTGTGTGTGTGCGCGTGTGTACGTACTGCTGAGACAAAAACAAGTAACTTGCCTAGCACTGCCTCTTTGTCTTGCACACATACACACATAGAATCAAATTCATTTTCCACAATTATCATCATCTATGAATATGCATGAATATGCGTGAATATGCAAATTAGGAGCACCTCCATGTCCTTGTACCACAATAGCTAGCAGAATAGTTACCTGCTAGTAAACCTGCATTTGTCACACGCAGTGTTGATTTGTTTAATAGTAGCCAAGCCTGTAGAAATATTATATTGTTACCATAACAACCAATATTTTGTTCATTCCTAACATTACTGTTGTATATTCTGACATTTAAAGCTGTGGAGCCTATTTTGCGGGTTTTTGTCTTGGATTTAGATGATCTGAATAAACAGGGCAAAGGCGGCACAGCATTTTTTAAAAATCCATTTAAAAAGTAAACTAAACTACAAATACTACTACTATAACTAATAATAAATAATGCAATAATAATAATAATAATACCTTTCCCCCCATTACCTTCTCATTTCACGTCTCTTTTTTATGCTCGTTTTCTTTGACTGTTGCGTTTGTCAAAAGTCATGCTCCAAAAAAAAACCTGATAGAACACATTTAGAAGTGAGGGCACATTTCTTTTTCCTGCGAGTCATGTCATTTTATACAGGAAGTGTGCTTGATTTCTCATCTTTAATGATCAGATGGAAATGTAGTCAGTTCCAGTTCGGAGGTGTTTAAAGCAGAATTCCACAGCGCTTACGAAGGACAAAGTGCCTTAACACACTCTTTCACATTATTTCAGAAATTTCTCTGCTTCTTTTGACGTGCTTTAATTGACAACACACTGAAGCATTTGCATGTGTGCAGGCGTGTAAGGGTACGTGTGTGTGTGTGTGTGTGTGTGTGTGTGTGTGTGTGTGTCTGTGTTGGTTCTCGAGCCCTGCTGTGTGATGGATTGGGAAGGCTGGGGTAAAGGTGAGGTCACTTTTTTATGTGGGTGGGATTTGAGACCCTGTTGTTGAACCCCTGCTGCTAATAAGACAGCATATACACCACTAAATTGTGTCTCTTCACACACACACACACACACACACACACACACACACATATGGTTGCAATCACACACACAATTGGATTGCCTATATCACCGCTTTCCTCCAAGCACATTCCTCCAATCATCTCATATCTATCCCTCTCACTCATATGCAGGTTTCCTGTATTAGCATAATCACCTGAGCTTTTCCTGTTAATCAGAGATGTCTCCGTAGGCCGGGGGGGTCGTCTCTGTCCACGAGGTGAAGACAGCTCAATCTGGCCAATCAGGGCGTGTCTCCAACAGAGGAAACTGTTATGGCTGACTGGAAGTTGGTGAAAACCCATGGAGGGAAAAAAAAAAGCCTTGAGGTCTAACCTCCTACCGGGATAGTGTAACCTTCTAACCTTATGCTAGGAGTTCCACAGCTGTTCATTTTTACTAATAGCTAACAATTAGTCAGAATGAGTCACCTACACGCCTTTTCCGTAGTTAAACAGAAAATTAATTCAGGACATTGCTATTTTTATTAAAACAGCAATTATCGTATCAAATCTCACTTAAATTAAGAGCTATACAACGATTACGTTTTCTTGTTTAAGGATGGAACTTGTCTTGAAAACGCGTTCGCATGGACAACATGGTGGCTCAGCTGA
Source organism: Pangasianodon hypophthalmus (assembly GCF_027358585.1). NCBI lineage: Eukaryota > Metazoa > Chordata > Actinopteri > Siluriformes > Pangasiidae > Pangasianodon > Pangasianodon hypophthalmus. The sequence goes on along the minus strand of NC_069723.1, from coordinate 23,116,988 downwards.
AATCGCTGATTCTGAAACTGCGAGTGCGCAGCATTAAAGCTCGTGTCCATCACCAGCGTCCTCATAATAGCTCAAAGAGCTGCCTTCTTTGAATGGAGAATGTGATGTCTACAGCAACATCTGTTCAACTCCAGACTGAGTAGCATCTGAATCGGAGTCTGGATCAGACTCCAGGCTCTTAACCAACCAGGCGGGATTGGATAGTGATGTGCAACCCGCGGCTCTGAATGAATTCACTCTGCCTTACATTTTATTGAGCTTTAAAACAGCAACAAAAATAAACGTGAGAGGAATTCCTTCAGGAACGAGCAGAAGTGGGATTAGAAACATCTCGACACTTCATACAAAGTGATATGAAAGTGAAAAAAATTTACTTTTTCCCAGCGTAGTTGGGCGTAGTTGAGTGTAGAATCGGCTTCATCTAGTCAGAAATATTTTTCGTATTTTTCTTAAAACAAAGTACTTTTAGATTGTATTTTTCACCACCCAGCTAGTCGACATCCCCACAGCAGTGACTAGCGAATATATTAATCCACTAGTCATTTGATATACATGCAGTAGATGAGGAACTGATTTAACAATTAAAATGTCATAGTGAAATCCAGTATCTTAACAAGTGCAGTAGCTCGTTTAATTTTCAATAAATTATCGTTTAAACTAATTAGGCATGTCTTGTCTTTGGCACTATTTACATAACTATTTATTTATATTTAGGTACAGGCCGTAATTAAATAGATTTTACACCCAATCATTATTATATTACAGATGTACATGGATCTCCAGTTTCATCTTTCTGTCTCATTATTGTGTGATGAAATGATGAAATGGAGTGCACGTTTCTCATGGTGTACTGATTGGATCTTCAGGATAAAAGCCCTGGCTGGATGAGTTGCTCTGCCTCCTCAAAGCCGCCCTCCTGCTGAGGGACACTGAGGAGAATCCAAAAAAAAAAAAAAAAAAACTACACAAACCTTTTGGTATGGAAAACAAAAAAGTAGCAGCATTCAGCCGCAGTGAAAGTGTGACAGGCTTTAGAGATTTTTGCATCTTGGCAAAAATCTACTCATCAAAGCGAAATCTCCTCCATTTATCGCTGCTCTTCATCTTCTCCGTGTTCACAGAGAGGCTTTGTGCTCCATTCAGGCGATAATTAGGCGTATGGGTGCTGCTGGACTGCACCAAGGGGGAACTTTTAGGGCTTTCTTTCTTTTTTTTTTTAATGATTATCTCTGTGGAGAGGCATGATGTTGTTTTTTACATTCTGTAAACGCTACAGAGATTTTTCTTTTTTTTTAAACAATACCCAAGTTTGATTATTTTAATTCCTTGGAGATTAATTTTCATTCCAGGTTCTGTTCATTAATCCTGCGTAAACAAATCCATCTCAGAGATGTAAAACTCACAGTCTGTAATGTACAAGGTAGAGAACTCGCTAGTTAATGAGAGAGACTGAACATCTCCATTCTTTTTTTTTTCCATTTTCCACCTGTCATTTTTTTTCACACTTAATCATCAGACTTCTCTCTCTCTCTCTCTTTCTCTCTCTCTCTCTCTCTCTCTCTCTCATTATCTGGCTATCTATCATGGAAAGTGCCAAAAAAACTCCTACTCATTTTTTTAAATCATTTTATCTTTCTGATCACTCCTTTACTAACCAGTCTAATGTGAGTCTCACTATAAATACCTCGTTGCAGATTATTCTGTTTATTCTGTATATTTTGGAGCTGAAAGACGTGTGTGTGTGTGTGTTGGTGCTGCTTTCAGAGCCAGGACCAAATTTATAATCATTCCAATCATTTCCACCGCAAACCAGCCGGTTCTCTTCTGGCAAAATCGGTTCTGTTCCAGTAACAAAATGCCTCTGGTCTGGCACTGACAGCTGCTGACCAGGTTTCACTGAAGCTGAGCTACTTTTAAATTATTTTGTCCGTGAGTTAAGGATTGTACATTTTGCATGCATTTAATTAATTATGTTTCTATTTCTATATTAAAACACAGAAGTATGTCATTTCAGCTATTTTTTAAAACATCCCCTGGTGTCTGTTGATCATGACAGCACTTTTCTTCATCGTGTGTGTCTGTGTGTCGAAATCAGTGCAGATAAATCGTAAAGAGACGTAAAGTGCTGCTGTTTGACCATTAATGCATATGTGATGAGATGGGAATCTCTAAATGACTCACGAGTCGAGCTGAGTTTGATTCAGTGTGCACATTGATGCTTTTATTTTTGTAGTCTGGATTCTTTTTTTCCTCTAATTTGAAAACTTCAGGTTTAATATGTTTACGTCAATGAATTTCACTCGCTAAATGCCATTGTATCATCACAGAATCATCTATCTATCTATCTATCTATCTATCTATCTATCTGTCTATTTATTTTTTTATTATTCACTTACCTACTTAAATTTTACATTTAAATCACAGACAGAGAGAACAGAGAGAGAGATGGACAGAGACAGACAGAGGGACAAAGAGAGATACGGAGATGGAGATGGAGAAAGACAGACAGGCAGATAGAGGTGGGGAAAGAGAGACAGAGAAACAGAGAGAAAGAGAAATAGATTATTTATCTATCTATCTATCTATCTATCTATCTATCTCAGTCGTATCTGTCAGGTAGTGCGCATGTGAAGGTCGTAAGGTCAAACCCGGAAGCCCTCACACTAATTAAACCATCCTCAGTGTCGACAGCATCTCCGCGATCAATACATTCATCATTCATGTGTGTGCAGTGTGTTCAGAAGAGAGTGTGAGATCCAATCCCAAACACACACACACACACACACATACACACACATCTAGACTCCCAGAGCAGCTTTATTAAAACAGTAAATCCTCATGGCCTGTACTGTAGGCTGTTAAATAAGCAGATATTATTTAATATTTACAGCACGCCGTGTCCACATCGTCTCAGAACGTCCATCCATTCCTCTTATCGATTCAGCTCACACACACACACACACACACATACACGTTTGACCAGGATCATGGATGGATGGATGGGTGGATGGGTAAACGGATGGATGGATGGATGGATAGGTGGATAAACAGATGGATGGATGGATGGATGGATGGGTAGATATATGAATGGATGAATGGATAGATGGATAAATGGATGGATAGATGAATAAATAGATAGATGGATAAATGGATAAATGGATGGATGGATAGATACATGAATGGGTAAATAGATGAGAAGATTGATGAGTGGATGGATGGATAGATGGATAGATACAGAAATTACATAAATTTGTAAACATAAAATGGAAATTTGAGATATATCTGCAATATGATGGACTTCTGAGAGAGTGGGCGGGACTTATCTATTATCCATCAGGATTTGATTGGTTTCATTCCCTGGCTCATGCAGACAGTGTCACTTCTCCCCCCTCGTCTGGGCTGATGTATAAAATCCCCACTGTAGGACATTTCTCCCCTCGCCGTGATGATCTGTACTACTGTCTCCACTTAATTCCTTTATCACTGTATTATCACAGCCACACGGAGTCCATCGATTCAGCTGCAGGAGTCTGTCTGGCTCTCCGTCTCTGTGCCATCTCTCTCTCTCTCTCTCTCTCTCTCTCCCTCTCTCGCGTCCAAGCACAAGAAGACATGATGGTGTTATACGGGCCGTAAGTGCAGCTCGGAGACGGCAGCAGCCAGCAGTGAGTGGTTTGGTGAAAGGCTGCACCAGAGACGGACCTCAACCACAGACAGCAGGGTGGAGCGCTCTTACACCACAGCCATTTACCAAGGATTACATTTTTTAAAATTTATTAAAGAACGACACGTCATACAGGTCTGCAAAATGAGTTTGTTCCTGTACGCACTTACGTTAAAAACAGTCGTTCCCTCACCAGCTTCTGTTTTCTGTCTCTTGAAGTTAATAAGAGAAAAAAAATGCAGCTTGTTATGTTATTGAGCAACCACGAAAAGCATAAAACTCCTCTGTCCTGAAGATGTCAGAAGAAGTTACAGCTTTGCCTCTGACAGTTACAAAGTACTGGCACTGGAGACTCCTTCCATAAATATTAAATAAACCTCTCCTTACAGAAAACGTCACTGTAGCAATGATTACACATTTCTTTCTTTGTTAAATAACAAGTTCTTTTAATTTATCTCAGTTTATGTGGCACGTCTGCTGTATAAGTCCCTGTGAATGAGCTGTTACTATAGAAACGTTAACGATATTAGAACGAGTGCGTTAATGTAAACCTGTGATTTGCAGCTTCACTACTTTCAGAGCTGCTGACCAATCAAATCCAAGAATTCAGCAGTGCTGTGGTATACATTTAGACAGAAATTATAATTATGTTTAACTTCTACAAAATACAGCCCTTGGATTTGTGCTTTTGGGTTGTTGTCATGCTGGAAGTTGAAATTCTTCTTCATCTTCAGCAGAGGCCTGTGCGAAAGTAGAACAAGAGCTATTCATGATTCCCTCTATCTTGACTCGAGCCCAAGTCCTAGCTGAAGAGAAGCAGCACCATAGTGTGATGCTGCCGCCACTATGCTTCATCATGGATATGCTGTTCTTTGGTTGATCAGCTGTCTTGTTTTTGCACCATCTTTTATCTTTTAGAATTATGCCCAAAAAAAATTCTAGCTTGGTCTCATCAGACCATAACACATTTTGCCACATGGTTTGGGGTGATCTAGGCAGGCTTGGATGATTTGTTTTTTTTTCTTTCATGAGAAAATGCTTCCGTCTAGCCGCCCTACGCCATAGCCCAGACATGTGTAGAATATGAGAGATTGTTGTCACATGCAGAGAGTGATCAGTACTTGTCAGAGATTCCTGCAGCTCCTTTAATGTAGCCGTAGGTCTCTTGGCAGCCTTCCTGTTAAGTTTTCTTCTTGTCCTTTCATCAGGTTTGGAAGGATCTCCTGTTCTTGTGACTGTGGTGCTCCATTTTCTCCACTTGTTGATGATGGCCTTCATGGTGTTTCATGGTACATCCAATATTCTGGAAATTCTTTTGTCTCCCTCTCCTGATCGATTCCTTTCAACATTGAGATTCCCAACATGCTTTGTAAGCTCTTTGAGGACCATGGCTTCAGCAGAAACCAAGAAGATGTCAAGGAAATCGTACAGAAACAGCTGATCTTTATTTGGAGTTAATCAGAATAATTTCATCGATGCCAGTTGTATGATAATTACTTTTGAACATGAGTTTGAATGTCACTGGTTGATTCTGAGCACAGTCACGTGAGCCGTTATGAAAAGGTGTGCACGCTAATACAGCCGGGTTATTGTACGTTTTTTTCACTTGAATTGTGTTGGTGGCTATATCACATTATGATTTGATTTTTCACATCACAGAAACCTGTAATTTTCACAGGGGTGTGAAGACTTTTTCATGAACTGTATCTGTGTAGCATTTGCGCTCCTGTGTTGTTCTTTATGCAGTGTGTTGTGTTTTTCCTCACGGTCTGAGTGGTGATGAAGATGAAGAAGAGGTCACTCTTCAGGGGGAGGCTGACCTGATTACGCTGCTCTCGCCGTATCCACATCAGTAAAACGATTGTGTGCTGTTGTGCGTTCATTCACATTCCTCTCATCAGCACGGCATCGACAGTTCGTGACCGCTGATCAAACCCATGCCGTCTTCCCGGGTCACGCACAGGACAACCTCTCGACCTCTCGACCTTGTCTAATTTATCCTCAAATTATGATGCATTAATGCACAATGAGACCTCGCGACACTGTGGGCATTATAAACCCGAGGCAGCGCGGCGTCCGTGATTAGCCGTGTAGCTGGGTGAAGGTCAGAGTGTAGAGTGCAGAGGATGTGACTGTGCTGTTAATCCAGTGTGTTAAATTAAAAACAAAAAAAAAAAAGGCGAGCACACAGACACACCCGTAAAAGATAAATTAAACGTAATCAGACAAACAAGCAAAAGAAAAAAATAGTGTAAAAAGGCTAGTGTCACCCTGCGACATTCTGTAACAATAATTATATAAAATTCAAAAGTAAACAAACAAAAAATGCTGTTAGATAATGGAAGTATGTCGACACTTTAGAGAGATGGGGAGAGAGAAATAGAGAGAGAGAGAGAGAGAAAGAGAGAGAGAGAGAGAAAGACAGAGAGGGAGATATACACAAGAGAGACAGAGAGAGGGACAGAGAGAGAGACAGACAGAGAGAGAGAGAATGAGATACAGACAGAAAGAAAGAGTGAGAGAGATACAAACAGACAGAGGGACAGGTAGACAGACAGACAGGCAGATAGAGAGAGAGAGGGAGAGAGAGAATGAGATACAGACAGAGAGAGAGAGAGAGAGAGAGAGAGAGAGAGAGAATGAGATACAGACAGAGAGAGAGAGAGAGAATGAGATACAGACAGACAGACAGAGAGATGGTTGGTTAGTTCTTGGCTGAAGGTAAAGTAAATCTTGTCAGACGCCTCTTCTTCTTCTTCTTCTTCTTCTTCTTCTGTGTCTTTAATAATGTGAGATTGACATTAATTACAGGAAGAGCCTCTCTGAACGATTTCAGCTCTGCTGAGAGAGAGACAAACTGACAATCGCTTTTTCTTCAGCTGTGTTTAACTTGGATGCACTTACCTGTTGTGTAAGTCCTCAAAAAAAAAAAACCACCTCAGTTTAGTTGTGCTCGATATTCATCTTCATTTTTTTCTTTTCTGTAACTGTGTAAAGCTGTCTCTGCCTTCAGCCTGTAGAGAGAGGAGCGGCGTCCACATTGTCCCTTTACAGCACTTAAATAATATCTTTGAGCAATAATCATTAAACATGCCTGATTCTGACATGGCCACAAACAGACAGACAGAGAGAGAGAGGGAGAGAGAGGGAGAGCGGAGCGGTGTCCACATTGTCCCTTTAATGCAACTCAATAATATCTTTGAGCAATAATCATTAAACATGCCTGATTTCGACGTGGCCCCTCTTAAGCCACGCCCCCAAAGCACAGGCACATGCTGCCTCAGCTCCACAGCAGTGTGTGGTTCAGGAAGGAATGCAAAACCTCCTCTAATCTCTAATGCACACAAACCCAAACACACACACACACACACACACACACACACTTCATGCGGGAAGCATCACCCTGTAACACCCTACAGCACCTCCATACACACACACACACACGCAGCTCATGTGGGACGTATCACCCTGTAACACCCTACAGCACCTCCTTACACAATCACACACACACACACACACACACACACACACACACCAGCCCACCCTGCAAGACATTAGACATTACAATACCCTAGCGCTGTATCTTCCTCTACGATCCTCAGATCAGTGTTTATTTCTTTATTATTTCTTATATATACATTCTGTACAGTTTTAGATCACGCTGAGGCAGGCAGCACACACAGCACATATTAACTCCACTTTAACAGAGCGAAGGAAAGAAAAAGAATTCTCAGGATGAGGATGCGGCGTCCAGTGATGCAGAGCAGATGTGCGTAATCTCGCCACGCCGATCCTGTCATCGTTACAGGCAATCTCTCGAGTCAAGGTGCTCGGGAGAGATAGCGGCATTATCAGCTGATGGAAGGAAAGAGAGAGAGAGAGAGAGACAGAGAGAGAGAGAAGGAACGAGAGCTCCTGCCTCCCACTTCTGTAATTTACTGTAAATGTATACATCTTCAATCCCAAGAATGGAAAAGTACGCACTCGTCTTCCACTGCTTGCGAGAAGACCCGAGTAGCCTAGCAACCTGACGCTGCTTGGAATGTCATTTAGGAATGGGATCGACGTTAGCTAAAATGTTCACCTCTTATTATTATGGATTAGCACTAAAAGGCAAGCAGTGCTATTCGGCTACACTAACACTTTCACATGGTGTAACTTTAGAAGATCTTTACTGCTTGGTGTCCTGTCAGTGGCTAAATGATGCTAAGCGGTGCTCTAGCCTGCGGTACGTATCTCATAGAAACTCCGAGCGTTTATACTCGAGGGAAATTAAATGCTTGCATGTTTCTTGATGTTTACAGCTTTGTCGTTTTTTGGTTACAGCATCGAGGACATCATCATGGCACTGAAAGACACCATTTGTAAGCTGAAGCAGCTGTTAGCTAGCTAACCGTGTCCATTATAGGCCATTGCTTAGTAAGAATGTGACCTAGATATCTAGCATTAGCTAGCTAGTTTCTTGATGTAGATTTTAGTCCTGCTATGTAGGTTTGTTCAAGCAATCTAAATAAGGCATGTTAGCTAATTTATTAGCTTTATTAATGCCAGCTTTATTGCTCTTAGCTGAGATCAAATGTGCCGCAAAGACGGAGCTCCTCGGACCTGTTATCCCTCCTAACTGGCTGTGATTGCATGCGTTAGTTTTTAATAAAGAAGCGAATTGTTCGTAGGGGCACTTTGGACCATATGAGGGGGAAAAAAAGGTTTCGTACAGTCATATTTTTGCTTCAGAAAGCTCAAAGAAACATCGTAAATCTGTCCAGTAGTCGTCCTTGATGTCTGTTTATGCACCTCAATGACGCTCTTCTTTAGATCTGCAAAAACGTACACTTAACGGGAACATCCCATTTTTAAAGAAAAACATTAGCGGTGTTGCCGTGGCACTGCACTGGAGGTGAAATGAGTTTATAAGAAGAGAGATTTCTCTCTCTCTCTCTCTCTCTCTCGCTGGATTTCACCCCCTCATTCCAGCCTGAATGGAACGTCCTTGTGGCCCGTCTAACCTTGAGCGCCTAATAGATGAGGTCAGAGGAAACAGGAATAATGAAGAAGGGAATGAGAGAATAAAAGAGTGAGGGCTGTTAATCATGTCCCGAGTGAATCGTGCATGAGAATGGGGGATGGGGGGAAAAAGAGTGAAAAAAGGAGGGAAGAAAGGAGGAGAAACGGTAAGACTGTGCGTCGAATCACTGGCATGCAGTTGTTATTAACTCTAACACACAGGAAGGAAAAGAAAGTGATGTGTGTGGTGATGTGGAACGCTGCTGAGACACGCCCACAGCGTCACGCGTCCACCTCCACCTTTTAACTCTGTATTCATTTCATCAAATATCTTAATGTACATCTGACATTTGTATTATTAAAAAAACTTTACAACTCTTATATTTTCTGCGTTATTTTAGATGCTCGGTATAAAAGGAAGTGTTTAACTCCTGAGTGACATCATAATACATTCATATTATAACAGATAAAAATTATATCTCACATCTGTCTGTCTTTCTTTCTGTGAATCTTTCTGTCTTTCTTTCTTTCTTTCTTTCTGTCTGTCTGCTTGTCTGTCTGTCTTTCTTTCTTTCTTTCTGTCTGTCTGCTTGTCTTACTTTCTTTCTTTCTTTCTTTCTTTCTTTCTTTCTTTCTGTCTGTCTGCTTGTCTTACTTTCTTTCTTTCTTTCTTTCTTTCTTTCTTTCTTTCTTTCTTTCTGTCTGTCTGCTTGTCTGTCTGTCTTTCTTTCTTTCCTTCTTTCTGTCTGTCTGCTTGTCTTTCTTTCTTTCTTTCTTTCTTTCTTTCTTTCTTTCTGTCTGTCTTTCTTTCTATGAATCTTTCTGTCTTTCTGTCTGTCTTTCTGTCTGTGTTTGCCTGTCTCTTTTTCTATGAATCTGTCTGTCTGTCTCTGTATTTCTTCTTTCTGTATCTGTCTTTCTTTGTTTCTCTTTCTGTCTGTCTGTCTGTCTATTTCTTTCTTTCTTTCTTTCTTTCTCTATTTTTTCTCATTTCCTTCCTTCCTTCCTGCTCTCTCTTGTGCTTTCTCTCTGATCTATGCATTTTTGTCTAATCTCTCAATGCCACACGGCGCTGGAACTGATTGTCCGTCTCACACTCGTTGTCTCGGTGTGTTTTATTTCGAGGTCGTCGGTGTGTTTTGTCTTTTTCTCAGAATAAGGTTAGTGAGAGGAATAAACGTGAGCCAGCTGCACAACCACAACAGCTCACTACCGCAGTGCCGCTGAGAGGAAGAACAGTGCTCAAGGCTAACGCTGGCCTCTGCACTCCTCCTTTATCCTCCTCTTTCCTTTTCTTTCCTTCAGTGTGTTGTTCCGAGTGTCTCACTCTCACAGTCACAGTCTTTTCACTCGCAGCAGAGAAACTGGAGGTTTATTTCTGCTGTCTCTCTCTCTCCTTTCATCACACCACTCCATTGTTGATTATTTTCCTATAGCAGCACAACACTGTGTGTTTTATTCCATGTGTATTGTTTTGTGTGCGTGGTGATGCCATTGCATTTTGATGAAAGCTTTAAAAATGACTGTCAAGTAAGTGTTGAATATTGTGATTTTTTTTTCTGAACAAAAATAGCAACATGGCTGGATTTTGTTTGATTTTATGCAAGTAAAGTCATGCAAGAAGGTATGAAAGCTAACTCCGCCCCTTAACCCTAATCTTGACCTTTGCATTTGAGCATTTTTGCAAGTGCGATCAGTGAAAAGGCCAAGATAGCGATTAACGAATGATATATTGTTCAGTGCTGTTATAATACATCACTGCTGTTGGACTTCAGCAGCCGGCCCACTTGGCCCTCACCTCTGCACTTCGCCTTGACGTTGACCAGATCTGCTCCTGAGCGGGGGTCTGCTGTAGAGATCCGATTTCTCTATCAGAGGAACGCAGCCTCAGTGTCAGTAACACTCCTGTGTAGCACATCGGACTGCCTGGGGGTTGGGGGGGGAAAGGCAGAATAAAAAGGCAGTGAGAGAGTGAGAGAGCGAGAGCGCATTCCTGAGAGCGGGACAGGACAGATCGAGTGTCGCAGGGAGAGAAAAAGCGAGCCCACCGGTGACACCCACAGTCACGCAGTGTCGAGTTCCAGTCCTGAGAAATAATGACCCCGGGATCAGTCTGGAAGCGAGGGGACGGATAACGTTCCCGATGACCGCCGCTGCACAGGAATGTCTTTAACGTGAGCCAGCGTGTCCATCCCTCTCCGCCTCCCCTGACTCATCCGATACACCGTCTTTTATCCCCAAAACAAACCACACCAATTCAATTAAAACAGCGAGAAGCTTGCGTTTTCAAGCTGAGAACCAGGAAGGTGTTTGGCAAGAGCAGCGGGGCTCGGATGGGCTCGTCAAATCCACAGACCATCTGTAGTCGTGACAGGCAGCGAAGTGAAAGAGTTTACGAGTTGGCTCATGTTCTCGGGAAGTTGCACAAGCGCTTCTCATTATTTTACTGCCTGAGGTAGTGAACGCTGAATCTCTGTCATTTAATATGACATATTTTCATTAGGGATGCATCAGACCGATTATGAGTACTTGTTTTTTTTTGGTACTAGTTGATACTGATTCAGACATGAGTAACCTACTTCAGTCAGGGATGTCACACCTCGTCATTAAAAGCAAACGCCACATGCTGTGAATTACACCTCGACTCGTGAGCAAAGGGAGTGAGGGAAAGGAAGTGCTGGTCTCAGTGCTCAGTGCTCAGTGCTCGCACAATTGTAGTGCTCGCTCTCACATGCGACAGTTCCTCTGCACATTCACAAACACCTTTGTATGTGCACCAGGCGTTGCATTAACTGAGAAATTTCCTGTTATTTACAGAGTTTTCAAAATTTTGACAACAAATTCTGAAGGCCAGCTGTTATTTTGAAGTATACAAAATATTCAGTTCAGGCATGCACGGTATTCATCTTCCACTACCAAGCATCAAAACCAAGGCCACCTAGCATTGCTTTCCGCTCATTTGGTCCCAGTGGGGAAACTGCACACTTCCGGGTTTCACGAATTCTGAAGCATTCAGTCTGTAGCAGCGTTTCAAAGCCTCATGTGAGATGTGAGTGAACAATGGCAGCAAATACAGCTCACAATCACTGCAGTGCCACTACGTGCGTAAATAATTCCTAAAGCTTTCCCGCATTTTTCCACCGATGTGCTTGTGAGAAAGAAATGGAGGGTTTTTTTTTTACACAGTATCTCCTGGTCTCTAAGCTTTTCTCTTTTTTTTTTTTTTGAAAATGAGAATGTTATCTGGCTGGTACCAGAATTTTCAGAAACAGTAAATGAAAGCACAGACAAGAAGACTATTCCAGTTGTTCCACTAATGCTGAACTCTTAAGATTTCCTATCAGTCGACCCTGAAGCCTGACGCTCCCTTTAGCTAAGAGTCCTGTCCCTGACGTCTTCCCTAAGTCGAGGAATCAGAGTTCGTTGGTGGTTCTCTCTGAACTTTCCATGTGAATATTCTCCCTCAATCCTCCATTTTACACTGGAGTAGGAAGTAAGTAAATTAGAGGGCAATTAGTTTAATTGGGGCTAATTAGATGCTTTCCTCCTTCCCTCATCTCCATGTAGCAGATGTTATCTTTGCAGACGGCAGAAAAGTGCTTGGGAACTGGAAGACAAGGGCAAGAGTGTGAAAAAAGAAATAAATAAATCAATAAACTGACTGCGGTAAACACAATAATGAACATTATGCGTAATAAAAAGTCATTTGAGTGCCTGGAGGGCTGAACAGAAGGGAGCCCGGTGAATTTAATGCCTTTAATTGGTATATAAATACAGTTCTAAACACAGCTGATGGGGTTTGATGGCGCTGACTCATGTCGTTCCATCTGAACGTAGTTTGAATCTTTTTTTAGATTTATTAATGGATGTTTTGATTGATCCAGCAGTGGAGAGTGACGCAGCACAGCAGGAAGGAAAGGAAGTTGAAAAGAAATAGCATTTTTATAGCCATGGAATAACCGACAGTCCCAGTTCTTCTGTCGGAAGCGACAACGGATCAGCTTTCATTCCATCAGGAATATTACTGATCCAACAGCGATCCACGCAGGTACGAGGAAATCGAGTGTCGTATTAAAACTGAAACTGCTTCTGGATTGATGTCTATGCTTTTGAGATATCCATTCTACTGAAGCATTTTGTGTTGACTGACACAGCATGGATACATCATGTGTACAGAGGACATGACCTGTAATGAGTTTCTCATAACAGAAGGATCAGTGAGCAGGATCAGTTAGATCAAATGTCGGATCGGATCAGTATCGGTATCTGTGGTTAGTACGAGCGGTGCATAAATAGAAAACCTGACAGTGGAACTACTTCCAGAAGTTTTATTATTATTTTAAAGTTCTTTTCTCTCTTTTTTTATACTTGATATAGTACAAGAAGTTTACACGGCAGTTTTGTTACATTAGAACAACCAAGAAATATGTGATGTTTATCATGAAAATCATGTTTCTCTGACATTATTTAACCAGTTACTTAATATACCATGAACTTCAGCATTAATACACCATCGGTTAACCTTAACAAAGTAAAACTTGAATTCATAGATTTTTTCTTTTAATAATTAAGCAAATAATACCATGAATGAAGACCATTCCAAAGTGAAATGAAGCCCACAGTGACCAGCGTGATCAACGCTTTAATGAACATGTATGTGCTTGTTAACAGGCAAAATTCAGTGAGAACTGAGTATAAAAACAGCTTAGTTCAGTAACTTACTAACATTTAGGAACATGTGGACTCATGTTTAGTCCTGATTTGAATAAACAGTTCAGATTTAGATTGCTTTATTCAAACAAATGGTAATTAATACACACTTTAGCATAGTTTGTTGCTTTTTTCCTATTTTTTTTTTCCATTTAATTTTCTCCCTAATTTGCTCTTGGCAAGTTCCCACCCACCAGCCAGCTCTCCCCTATCATACAGCTAGCAACCGGGGAGGGTGAAGGCCAACACGTGCTTCATCTGAGACGTGAAGCCAGCTGCATCTTTTCGCTCATGCTGCGTCACAGGGCAGCGTAACACACTCAGAGGAAAGCCCTATCCGCCCTCTTCCACATACATCAGCTCATAGACATCTACGATTGGCTAGTGATGCTGTGATTGACAGGAGAGGGAGAGAGAGAGAGAGAGAGAGAGAGAGAGAGAGAGAATGCCCTTCCCACTCAGAAAGCCAGAGCACTAATACTTGTGGTTTATTAATTACTAGTTTAATTCTTAGTTCATAGTTGTTCATGTTAACTGATACAATAAATAATGTTAGTTAAGGGAACGTTAATGTAAAGTGCTACTTGTTTAAACATCTGCTTGGTCTTAAACATCAGTTAATGTTTTCCATCTTTATTTTGTCTCTTATTCGCATTTTAAAACAAAACAGCGATTTGAAACTCACTTAGGCTTCGATGGGACCGTGCACCGTAAGCTAAACCTAAACCGTTTTATGTTAACTAAAATATACTATGCGTGTTGCATCATATATTACAACTTTAAGAAGATGGTTTAACAACTGTAAACACAGTTTTTTACACAAAATGGAAGTGCAATCAGAATAATTTCAGCTTTGCACAATTCGTAAATCAGATCAGTGATAATGACAATCGCAACCCTTTTTTAACGATGTTATTATGTCATGAATACACAATATGAAGAGGACATGCAGTGCAGGAAAGTGTGTGTGTGTGTTTTACTGACATGTATGAGTGGATGTCATGCTCTACCCATATTAAATTCCTCCATTACTGTACAAATTTAAGAAAAAACATCTGAGATCTGGAAACCTCTCGGGCTTTTTGTCCTCTTGCCCTCCATCTTTCTTCATGTCTGTCTCTTCTTCCTGTCTCGGTTACTTCACACACCTGCATCCGTATCAGAGCTGAGTTTGAGGTGGACGTGGGTCAGAGTCGTGACCCTACAGCAGCGTAAAGAAACGATGATGAGGTGAAGATGATGATTCCCAGACTCACTCTCCTACACACTCACATACACACTCACACACACACTCACACACACTCACATACATACTCACATACACTCACACACACTCCTACACACTCTCCTACACACTCACATACACACTCACATACAAACTCACACACACACCTACACACTCACATACACACTCACATACAAACTCACACACACACCTACACACTCACATACACACTCCTACACACTCACATATACACTCACATATACACTCACATATACACTCACACACACACCTACACACACATACACACTCACATACACACTCACACACTCCTACACACTCACATACAAACTCACACACACACTCACACACACTCACACACACTCATACACACTCACATACACACTCACATACACACTCACACACACCTACACACTCGCATACACACTCACACACACACCTACACACTCACATACACACCTACACACTCACATACACACTCACACACATACACACTCACATACACACTCACACACTCCTACACACTCACATATACACTCACATACACACTCACACACACCTACACACTCGCATACATACTCACACACACTCACATACACACTCACATACACACTCACATACTCACTCACATACACACTCACACACACATTCACACACACACCTACACACTCACATACACACACACATATACACTCACATACACACTCACATACACACCCACACTCTCACATATACACTCACATACACACTCACACACACACCTACACACTCACATACACACACACATATACACTCACATACACACTCACACACACACCTGCACACTCACATATACACTCACATACACACTCACACACACACCTACACACTCACATACACACTCACATACACACTCACATATACACTCACATAGACACTCACATATACACTCATACACACTCCCAAACACTCACATACACACTCCTATTACATGTGGAAATAAATTTCATGTTTAAATGTTAAAATAAAAGAAATATGTGAAAAAACATGAATCATGTAAAAAATCAAATGTGAAAATAAATGAAATGATCTGATGATCTAGGAAATAATTATGTTAAACGAAATGTAAAAAAAATCAAACAAAAATGAAGAAACGTGAAAAATAATCACAGGAAAATAAAAGCAAATTCAGATGCCATCTTTACTTCTGATTGGAAGACGCAGGAACCCAGCTCAGGATGGATTCTCAGATCATCACCCTCTCTCGTGTTTTCCTCCTTTCAGCCCGTCGGTTGGTGAGGAGCAGAAACTGGAGAGCTCGGTGAACGAAACTTTACACAAATCCACAAACGCCAGAGACTAATTCGGCGTCTGGATGGAAAAGCGCACGGGCGATGTATAATCAAAACCCATAACCTTTTATTATTCTGTAAGTCACGGACGGGTGCCGTTTAGAGGAGAAGAAAGCGAGGAGAAGCAGGAAAAAAAATCTGAAGTTGTTTTTTTCCTCTCAGGGTGACGTGATGTTGCTCTCTTCATCCCACCCGAAGACTCTGCATGCTTTTTCGCCAACGCAAACACGAGTTCTGTCTGAAACTGATCTGTTCTGAACGGTTCTGTTACACTCACCAGCGCCCAATCTCTCTCCAAACGTATTAAACACGTCACCTGATCCGAGTGTGTGCGGGATGTATGACTGTCCAATCCCACGTGTCTGATTCAGTGAAGAAGAAAGTTCCTGCAACATTAACAGAAAGAAGCGGTATACACAATGCAAAGTGATGTTCTCCACACTTTTTTTTTTTTTTGTAAGAAAGGTTCCTCGACGGTTCTTTAGATGATTAAAGCTTTCATTATGGAAAATTTAATAAAGTGTGAAAAAAAATCACATGGGAGGAAAAAAGGAATAATGTGAAAAATATGTGAAAAATGAAAATGTGTACAGAATCACATCTTAAATCAGTAAAACCTCGACAAAAAGCCTCCACAGAAATAAAAAAAAATGACAAAATCGCATGTGATGATTTTTTAAAAAATGAAAAATCACATATAAATAAAAATTTAGGAAAAAATCACATATAAAAATAAATGTATGATGTAAGAAATGTGTAAATAAATGTAAAATGTGAAAATAAATAAAATTTTGGACAAAAATTACATTAAAATGTAAAATGTGAAAAAAATGCGTAAATAAAAAGCAATAAATAAAAAAATGTTAACACAAAATTGCATGTGAAATGTACGAAATGAAATCATTAACATGTGAAAATAAACTAATTAAACGTGAAAATAAATTGTGTGAAAAATAAAGAAGTTAAAATATGATAATTAAAATATGATAAATAAAAAAATAAAAATATGCACTACAGGTGGAACATTGTGAAAACGTGTGAAAGTAAATGATTCATATTGAAAAAAATACTATAATATAATAAAATATAAAATATTATAAAATAATAGAAGTAGTCTTATGTGGAAATAAATGAAAAAATACAAAATGAGAAAATAAAATGTGGGAAAAAAAACAGAAGTGTGTAAAAACTGGGTCAGGTGTGTAATTTGTGTGACTTTTTTGTAAGGCGTTCTTAAAAAGGTTCCGTTAGACTCTTTAAAGATTCCCCTGAGAGACAAACTAAAGATCTTTGCAGCAGCAGCAGCAGCAGTTTTCATTCCCAGGAGCTCTCTCAGTCATCACACTCCCTCTGTGGTGAAGGTAAAGGTGTGTCACGTGTGCGTCTGGTTTGAGGAATAAAGCTCTGAGGTTGTTTTGAAGCAGCAGCAGTTAACTGGTGTTGTGTGTCTCGGGTGGTCTGTGGTCGAGCGGTCTCCCAGCGGGCCTCGAACCCACACCTTCCCGTGGGACTCTACAACATCTCCAGGACAAAGACGGAGACGAAACCGCATGATGGTGTCACGAGCCCCGATCATTCACACATCAAAGACAAGCCTCAATGGCCTACTTCTCATTGTTCTTGTCTTTAACCGCCGTGCAGGTGTGCTCCGTCAGCTCGCCGGCGTGGGGGAGGGGCTACGAGATCATATCTACCTGGCATGGGTTCCAGAAAAATACCTCCTTGGTCTCCTTCGTAATGTCTCACTTAAAATTCCTCAACGTGTGTGAGAGAAAAAGGTCTGCATGCTCACCCCTATGCGACCATTTTCACCCATATTCCCCACGCACAACCTTGTTTTGTTTGCGTTTCATGCGATAGCGAATGTCGCAGGTTTCGCAGACGTGTTTCGTCGGATCCTCCGTGTGATAAACAGAAACTCCGGGTCGGAAAACAACGTAGCTCTTTACATCCGTTATCATGTGTTGTCATTTTTTGAAAATTTGGACACTAAGCGCATACTGGAGAAATTCCTTTACTGGAGTTGTGAAAATAAATGAAAAAAGATCATGTGGAGATAAATAAAAAATATAAAAAAAAAAAAAAATTTTAAAAAACATGATGTTTAAATGAAAATATGAAAAAAAAAAAATCATGTGACAATAAATGAAAAAATGAGAAAAAAAAATCATGCTAGTGTGGAATCACATCCCATCTCTAAGACGAATGTTGCAGGTCCCACAGACGTGTTTCGTCGGATCCTCCATCTGATAAACGACACTCCGGGTCGGAAAACAATGTAGCTCTTTTTTTTTTTATACCTCTATCTCTCGTTATCATGTGTTATCATTTTTTGGAAAATCTGGATGCCAAGTGCATACTGGTCAAATTCCTTTGCTGTGGGTGTGGGAAAAAAATCAGGAAAAAAAAATCACGTTAAAATAAGTGAACAATCTAAAATACCTCATGATAAAATTAATTAAAAACAGGGGAAAAAATGTAGCTTCTTTTTTTTTTTTTTTTTACCTCCGTCTCATGTTAGCATTTTTTTGTAACATTTTTGAAAAGCTGGATGCTAAGTGCATACTAGTGATATTCCTTTGCTGAAGTTGTGAAAATACAATAAAAAAAGAGAAAAAATTGTGATAAAAAAACCTGAAAATATGAAAAAAGAATAAATAAATAAATTAATAAATAAATAAAGTGGAAATGTGAAAGATGTGAAAAAAAATATCAGTGTAATATAAATGAAAAAAAAAAAATACATGCCATCTCAAATGATCATTTTAAGACTGATGTTATGTCGAATCTTCCATCTGATAAATGAGACTTGGAGAACAATGTAGCTTTTTTAAACCTCCATCTCGTTATCATGTGTTGTCATTTTTGGAAAATCTGGACGCTGAGCGCTTGCTGGTGAAATTCCTTTGCTGGAGTTTAGACGGTTCGTGGTCGACGTCGAGGGGAAATTTATCTCACCGGTGATCGAGATAATCCCTCAGGCTGCGCTGTGTGTGTATGTGGGACGTCTGAACTGGAGGATGAAAGTTGGACAGTCTGGAATTGTGGGCTCTTGTTTCTGCTGTAGTCAGCACCGATCCTCACTCTCGATCCCACCGCTTTCCAGAACGGTCGCCAGAATATTAGGCTTGTCTTCTTGAATGAATCGGTTTGTTGTCTGAAACACTTGTTTCATTTCCCACTTTGAGTCTTTTCCAGATGTCAACCTCAGCCCAAGTGCTTTACGACACATGATCAGGTTGCACGGCTTCCGATCTTTACAATGCTGCTCATGTTCAAGTTTTTTTTTTTCTACTGGATGGCGTGATCAAGAAATCTTAACGTTCTTCTCTTGCACGTCCTCAGGAAAACCTACAAGGTCCAGAAGGTCTGATTTTCAACAAAAAGCAGCAATAAAAGATGAAGTTTGTTTGACGTGTTTGAATTTATTACCAGAAAGGAAATTTTACACGGCAGCACAAACAAAGACGGGGAAAGGAAAAAATTAAAAAGAAATTTGGAAACCTTACACCTCCTGATATCTACACCTATCCCAGCCATAAAATGGCACCACCTTTGTTAACCTTTCACGTAGCGAAAATAAACAGCAGGCGTCATTATTTTACTTCTAACATGTTAACATACTATATAATTACATATAGCTCCTAAGGACAGGGTTCATTTCCAGTTTAATCTCTTTACGCAGTTATGCATTGTAACAGAACGTACTGAAAAATGAACCTCTTCAGTACACTCAATTAAAATGCGTAACTTTGAGTAATTTGTAAAATGCATTGAGTTGCGTAATTAGACCGAAAGATGGTGATGAGGATGATTTTTTTTTCGATTGCCTACGAATAAAGTCATAAGAAAAGGCGTGAAAGATAATCCTAACCCTATCCCTAACCTTGGCATTTGCATCTTTAACCAGTATAAAATTATGAATTTATAGCTAACCTGCGAGTGCTGCTCGCAGTCTGGCGTTTCGTATCGTGGAAGAGGAGTAATGTGAGAAAAATTAGCCACAAGTCAATGGTGAAAAGTTCGATAAATGATAATAAATAAATAAACAGTGGGCTTTGCATATATCAGTGTACTGTAGTCACATATTTTCCATATTATATTTTACTATAATGTATATCTTTATGCGTGGAAGCATGATGTGAAGAAGATTGCAGCAAGGAATAAAAACGAAAATGATGAAAAGATTTATTTAAAGAAAATCCTCATATTTAATTCCCTCAATATCTCACTGAGTTGCAAGCAGCACTCGCAGGTTAGCTATAAAATCATAATTTAATACTGGTTAAAGATGCAAATGCCAAGGTTAGGGATAGGGTAGGATTATCCTTCTCGTCTTTACTTATGACTTTATCACCATCTTTTGGTCTAATTACTCAAATCAGTGAGCTATTGAGATAATTAAATATGTGCTTGTGCTTGTTACTATGTTTAAACAGCACCACAGTGAAGCCACACGATCCACGATCGGCTGATACAAGCCGAGAGCGTCGACGAGCAGCTACGTTAGCCGACTAGCCGGTGTAGCGCCTAGTTTATAGCCAGCACTCTGAGGAGCAGCTGTAGGTCTGGAGCTCATGTGCCATATGTTAGGTAGGGTGAACCTCCAGCTCTCATGAAGCGTTCTAAATTATTTACAGATACACCTTCTGCGTTTGGCGTCGGTTTCCGTACTCGGGTTTTTATAATCCAGTCTGTGATACGCATTTTCTTTCATTTCATTAATATGTCAGAGCTCCTGCACAAGGCCTCAGCTTCACCGCGTACACCGTACACCCTGAGTAACCTTCACTTCCTTCATGCTGAACACCACTCTATATTTCACTCGAGGTCTTTAGCCGGTTCCCACGAGCACGGCCATGTTCTGCCTGGAGTCTCCGTAAGGACAGAAACACATCACGGGAGTTAAGGGGAATGTACGCAGTAGGGCTGACCAGCATGTTTAAACACTGTGCTGGAATTGAATTACCTAAAACATTTCCTATTTAAATGCATTCCGCAGCTTTGTGCGTTAAAGTGTGAAGTGAAACAGTGTGAAGAGGGAAATTAAAGCAATCAAACATCATAATCACCACGTCAGCTATTGTTGTGTAGCAGCGTGTACAGTCGTAAACACAACACCAAAAAATGAATGTCCTGTAAATAAAACAGGGAGGAAAGGAAAACGAGAGAACTGACTAAACAAGAATAACTGCAAAAGAGGGGAAAAAAATGAAAGTATAATATATATGTTTCAGAGCAACAGGTTATAAAACTAATATAATGTTTAAAACCCTGGTTATTTCTTCTTCTTCTACTTCTATGTGTTTTTCTTCTTGCTGTTCTGTTGTTCTGCTTTTTGCTTCTCCTTATCCTCCGCTTATCAGCCTCTTTTTAACCTCCTCTTTCTTTTTCCTCTTCTTCTCTTGTTCTTCTTTTCTTGCTCTTCCTTTTCTCTTTCCTTGGTTCTTCTTCTTTTAGTTTTCGTTTTCTTCTCGTTCTTCCTTTTTGTTTTCTTCTCTCGTTCTTTTTTCTTTCCTAGTTCGTCTTCTTTTCCTCTAATTATTAATCTCTCCTTTTTCTCTACTTCTTGCTCTTCTTGGTCATCTTCTTAGCTGTCTTTTTCTTCTTGCTATTCTATTCTTCTTCTTTTTCTTCTTCTCCTTTTTCTATATATCTTCTTCTTCTCCTCCTTCTTCTTCATCTTCTTCATATCCTTTTTCTACTCTTCTTCTTTTCTTTTTCTCCTCTTCCTCATCCATCTCCTCCTTCTTCTCTTCTGGCCCTACCTTTTTCCTTCTACTCTTGTTCTCTACAGCATTTCTCTTCAACATTTCTTCCGCATGTTGAACAGTTTCCAGGTTGGAGCTCTCAGCCCTCCTAAGAACCACTGAAGAACTCTTGTAGTATGTTCTCTTGGACAATAAAGAATAATATTAACGAATGTTTTGCGTCTCTGTGTTCCGTGCGTGTGAGACGTAGGAGTGTATCTTTTATTTATTGTCCATCACCGTGAACTGAAAGGTGGCTGAAATGCTTTCGCTCGCCAAGGGTCTCCGATGTCCTGTCCTGGCTTCTGCGTTGAAAACAAAACAGCGCATTGGAGAAGGAAAGCGAGAAGAGCTTCTCACCACACTGGGGAAGAGTTTTTCTCCATCTGCATCATAAATCTGGGGAATATTCTGGAACAGACTGTGTGTTTTTGTGTAGTAGTCCTAAATATCTGCCATCCAGCAAGTCTCCCTCAGAGGAAGGGCGATAAATCAGAGAGCGGAATGTTTCTGCGATGTTAACAGTAGCTGAGCACGCCATAAAAACGAGAGGAGGAAAAACTCAGAGGCCACTTTTTCTTCATCTTTCTTCTTCATGTCTCAGATTTTTTTCCATACTGTCAGATCCCGAGTTTACCTCCAGGCAAATCTGATCATCACAACAACTTCTTTTTTTGAACACTTTCCATCCTCACTATCATTTAGCATTCATGTCTGTGAAAATTCCACTCTTCAACTATTCAGTCTCTCTCGCCCCGTCTCTCCTGTTTAGCCCCAGTCTTTGTTCTATCCATCCTTCTCTGTGAAGCGCTGCTCTGTCCCTGTGTCCCAGATCGTTCTTAAAGATAGTGCTGTTTCATCTTCTCTGGTCCCATCTGGTAGAGGTTAGTGGCCATGTGGAAGCCATTGTGTCCCTCTGGATCCGCCGCTCGCCTGTGTGCCGAGACCCCTCATTGGCCGTGTCTCACCCTCTTTAACATTCCTCGCCCTCTCATTCTGTCTCATGCCCTCCTATTATCTCCACTCTCTGTCTCTCCGTCTCCTTTTCTCTCCACCGGTCCTTCTGTCTCTCTCTCTCTCTCTCTCTCTGTCTCTCTCTCTGTCTCTCTGTTTCTGCTCATCTGTTCTGCCTGAGGCCAGGAGCACAAGTCTTTTTTCTTTTTTTTGCGGTTTGTTTGAGAGTCAGCTACTTTGGAGGACAGTGGAGATGATCTTAGCACTGAAGGTCCTGAATTCTGGATTCTGATTGGTCAGAAGGTGTTGATTAATTTTCTATAACAGCAGCTCTGACAGTAGTGCAGGTTTATATTAATGCACTTATTCTAATACGTTATCGTTTCTATAGTAACAGCTCATACACAGGGACTCGTAGAGCAGACGCGCCACATAATCGTTAAAAAACGTGTAATCTTTTGATATGGGGAAGTTTTCCAAAAAGTGTCAGAGACATGTATTGTTAACATTTCTGGAAGGAGTCTACAGTGTCAGAGCTGTAACTTTAAGTTTTCCGACATCTTCAGGACAGAGGAGTTTTTTCAGTAACTTGACAAACAGCGAATTTTTTTTTTTTTGACTTCTTAATTTGAAAAGAGGGAAAGAAGAAAGGCTGTTGAGGGAACGACTGTTTATAGCTGCTGTAACAGAAGTGAGAACCGGAACGAACTTGTTTCAAGAATGTTAAATGTAGCTGTAAAGGGATAAAAAGCAAAGTGTTGTTCTTGAACAAATTACAAATTGTAATGGTTAGCAAATTTGAGGACGTGCTTATGTAGGAAAATAATCCACTTCAGGGTG
The DNA here is from genome assembly GCF_027358585.1 of Pangasianodon hypophthalmus. Classification (NCBI taxonomy): domain Eukaryota; kingdom Metazoa; phylum Chordata; class Actinopteri; order Siluriformes; family Pangasiidae; genus Pangasianodon; species Pangasianodon hypophthalmus. The sequence goes on along the minus strand of NC_069723.1, from coordinate 23,093,492 downwards.
GTTCCAGTACCTCGGCTTCATCACACCACCCCATTGTTGATTATTTTCCTCTAACAGCATGACACAGAGTGTTAAATTCCTTCCTCGGTTCCGCTCTGTTTTCAGCCTGACTCTCAGTCTTTCCGTGGCTGGTAAATAGATTGGAGAGGAGAGGACGTGGTACAGTGTGGTGTGGTGAATGAAAGTGGCCATGACGAAAGCCTGAAAGATGTGCTGTTACTTAAACTTCTCTCTCTCTCTCTCTCTCTCTCTCTCTAATGTTCCCCCTCGTTCCATCTGCAGCCCCTCAGTGGTTTAAAACACTAAAACAGGCTGGATTATGTTTCCTGTCCATGTGGCTGATCCGCTGCCAAGATCTCACTCTCTTCACCACATTACACACACACACACACACACACACACACACACACACACACACTCAAGCACAAATCCGATTCAGAGTCCTTGTTGAGCGTCCACTGAAAGCACTGTAGCCAGATTTGTCCAGATGGAGGGAAGTGTTTATGCCGTTAAAACATAAAACGCAGAAACATCCTGTTGATGCTGTTGAGTAACGTCGCGCTGATGAAGACGCTGAAGGCCATTAACGCAACAAACACGTGCAGCTTCCAGCAGCTGATCACGTGAACATGATCCTGTCCTGCTTTAAAGAAACGTTTAGCCCTTTCATACAATCAACTTTCAGTTCTTAAAATATTCAGTCTGTCAAGTTCTGAGAAGATTTTAGTGTAACGTTTATAAATGTTCCTACGTCATCACTGCAACATGATTAATTAACTACTTCTTCTTCTTCTTCTTCTTCTTCTCTTGCACATTTTTTTCTTTTGTTACACCAGTATCGTCCACCATCTTGTTCTTCCACCTTCTTCTACCTTCTTCTGTTCTTCTTATTCTTTTCTTACATGTTCATCTTCTTTCACCTTGTTGTTTTTGCTCTTGTTCTTCATCCACTGTTATCTTTTTCTTCTGCCTCTTCCTCCTAATCCATCTCTTCTTTGTGTTTACTTGTTCTTTTCTTTCACCATCTTCTACTTTATTGCCTCCTTCTTCATCTACTTCTTTGTCTTCTTCTGTTGTCCTAATTGTTCTTTTCTTCCAGATCTTCTTCTTCTTCTTCTTCTTCATACCCCATTTTCATTTCTTATTCTTCTATTTTCTCTTTTTCTTCTTGTTCTCCTCCTCCTCCTCCTCCTCCTCCTCCTCCTTCTTCTTCTTCTTCTTCTTCTTGTTTGTTCTTCCACCTTTTTCTTTCTTTCTTTCGTTCCTTCCTGCACCATATCTCAACAGATGTCACAGATGTATGGTGTGTGTGTGTGTGTGTGTGTGTGTGTGTGTGTGTGTGTGGTGGAAGAAGCCAGGAATGTTGATTAGTTTGCTTTAACGACGTTCCTGTTGCAGATGCTGTAATGATGTAGTAATGATGTGTAACTGCAGAGTAACTGCTGTTCCAGCTCCACAGCTCGTCTCTAACATGGCAGTCGTGTAGTTCTCTCGATCAGCGGGACGTACCGAGGGTCAGCCTTCCGTACATCAACACTGCAACCCAGGAGAACATCTGATCCACGTTAGCCGTGAGGTTCCTGCAGAGAGAAGCCAGATCAGATGTTGATCACTTTTAATAATCCTCTCATGGCTTTAATTGTCTAAGTGTGACCTTTAACCCTCAGCCAACTCGAGTAACTGATAGCTGACAACTCTAATCCTGACTCCCTGATCTCACAGTAGCCAAAACAATAAATTAGAGGTGCTCCAAAATCTGGAAAATAAATATCTTTTGTGACTAGAGTTCTCCTTTCTTTAGCATCTATAAAGAAGCCACTGTTTAGAAACAGAAACACTTTTACAGGCCAGTGTGTGCCATGTGGTTGAAGGTGGAATGTAAACTGCCTTGTCAAGATCCCTGAGCCTGTAGTCTGGGATTTACCTCAGCCTCAGACACACGGTAGCCAGAACTGACTTCAAGAGTAGACAGGAAACACACCGCGTTTTCCTTTTACAATTTTGTGTATTTGTGGAAATGTTTATCGTATTTATCCAATGTTGAGGCTGCCACAAGATGAAACTTTATATACTAAATACAGGAGGGTGAAGGCTAACACGTGCTTCCTCAGAGTCACATGACGCCACACAACTGCTTCTTTTTAAACTGCTTCTCATGCAGCGTCCCAGGGAGGCGAAAGTCGCTTAAAAATACATAGCTAAACATAGCTATAATAGAATCAATCAAGTCAAGACTTTGAAAATATCACGTGTGGAAATAAATGAATCGTGTTAAAAAAAAGTCACTAACTTTTTTAAACTTTGCACTGAGTGATTTCCAGCCTGACTTTGCTTGTGTGTTGTAAAATAATTTTTTGGTCATGAGTTGAGATTGACGATCTTAGAACGCACAATTTGACAAGCTCACGTTAACGGTGGCCATTGTGACAGTTGATGACAAAGTTCTGTCCAAAATTTCTGATTAAAATCTAAAATCCACCAATAGGAGGACGGTGTAGGATGAAGCCGTCCGGCGTAGGATGAATACGCTAGTGGCGATGATGAAACGTAAACAAAACATGCTAATGCAAATTGTCTTCACCCTGTTTTCTGATCAACAGGATTTCGGATTAACGGCGTAATCAGAACGTAGGATTTTTCTTTAATCTCAGGTCCATCATTAGAGGATCATCATCATATAACCTGCCATTGAGAACACACTTTATCACATTCTCCTATAAAATTTGGACAAGATTTCATTGGGATCATATCGTACAGCGTACGATATAAGTAATAAATCTAAACCAGCTTTACAGACCAAAGTGAGGAGGTTTGAATGGTTTGTACTTTGCTTAGTTTCTGTCTTGATGTTTCTTTGACGCTTTCCCTTATCACACTTGGGGAAAGCCCAGGTCTCATCAGTATGCTTCGTGTTTCAGACAGCATTGCTTTTCTTTTTTTTCTTTTTTCTTACACCACCTTTGCCACACAAGACTTGTTTGGATTTGCGCAGCAGCTAATTCAAGCAGTCACTCAGCTCTTCTCGACAGCTGCGATGTGCTCCACTACACAACACAGCTCTACTCACAGCTCCGCAATCCGCAAGTCGTTCTAATGTTCTTCCATTTTCTTGGTGTTTATTCCCCGACAATGTTATTAATTTATCTTAAGGAAGAATTCTGTGTAAAAGCAGCAGCCGATTGTGGAACAAACAGACTGAAGACATGTTATGTTTCTTTTTTTTTTTTTTTTTTAATTTAATTTGCCCTTGAGCAAAAGCGGGGTGAAAAAGAAACGACTGGTATCCACGATTAGATTTGTTTTGTTTCCAAAACAGAACAGCTAAAGTGTTTTTTTTCTTTTTCCCCTCAGTCCAAGCTGCTAATCCTCCTCCCGTTCTTCAGCGCTCATCATCAGGAACAGCTTTCTCGGCTTTGAGTCTGTAATATTCCTCCACAGAGAGATCAGGTTCCTTGGCTTGTTCTTTCTCTGAAACTCCTGCACATATATTTAGAACCTGAATGTGCCAAGGAAGTTAATATCTCACCTCTCTTTTTCACACCCGCCCACACAAACGCCTCTCCGACCCACACACACACGCACACACACCCGACAATGCGTTCACACTGAGAGTTATGGTTTTACTGATCGACGCAGAGAAGCCGAGTGAATAGACCTCTCTGTCTGCGCTCAGCTGTCAGGTACTGTTTCCTGTCAGACGCTCCCTTAATGTAACTTTGATGATTTTCCACATAATTCATTCTGAAGCTTGGAGTTTTGCTAATTTTTCCATGTGCTCCACCACTCGACTCTCGCAGTTATTGTGCTCTTGGTTTGGGTTCCACAGTCGGACCACTGCAGACGCTCCAGATGTGCGGTTCCGCAGATGTTTTGATGAATCATGCCATTTAGATGAAGTCATTTTAGTCACAATAACCCACACCAATCAGTAACCATATCACATCAATGTGATAGTTTCCCAGTATGCTTTCTTTATAAGGTTGAGGGTTCTAGCTTTCTCAAGGGTTTCTACTTTGAGCCTTTCTGAAGAACCAACCCTCAAGGGTGCTAAAAGGAACCGTATTTCTAAGATGGTATATTGCAATCTTATAAATACGGATTGTTGCAAGTTAAATTTCTACAACACTGCATTCTGTGTAGAACAGAGAGTTTCACTTTTAGAAAAGATTCCTTGTAGAAAGCTAGAACACTTAACTATCCAAAGAACACTTTTTTCGAAGCTTTTCTTCGGTTGTCCATCTAAAGGAGTTAGATGAGAGTTTCATAGTAAAAGCTTTTTAGAAAGCTAGAACAGTTAACCATCCAAAGAACCCCACACTCTTAGAAAGGACCCTAGAACCCTTAAAGGTTATAAGTGGAACCCTTCAACAGTGGGTTTCACTTTCAGAAAAGGTTCCTGTTAAAAACGTTTTGGAAAGTTAGACCTGTTAGCCATCCAAAGAACCCTACATTCTTAGAAAATTCAGAACCTTTCGAGGTTCTTTGGTTATCTCTCTTAGAGAACTCTTAAAGGTTCTATGTAAAACCTTACAACAGAGGGTTTCCCTATGAAAACATTCCAAGGAGAACCTCTTTTAATAAAAGCTTCCTGGTAGAACCTCTTGGGAAAGCTAGACCCATCAGCCATCCAAAAAAACCTTCACACTTTTTAAATTTTATTTCATATTTAGAACCTATATTGGGTTCTTCAGTTGTCTCTCTGTGGGAACCATTACAGTTTCTATGTAGAAACTTACAATAATGTTTCGCTATGAAAAAAAGATTGGAAGTAGAACTTTTTTGGATGCTAAGAACCCCTAATTATCTAATGGACCCTTAAAAAACCCTTGAAGAATCCTTTTTTTCCCCTTAGAGTATACCTCTTTCTTCTCAAAATGTACATTGCATTATAACTGGTCATAAGCAGGTCAGCTAGATGAAGTGCACTAGATGAAGTGCAGTAGATGAAGTGCACTACACGGCTTTTCCCAGGTCTACTGCTGTGAGATAATTGGATAGTTGAGGAACCTCCTGTCTTCCTCCTTGCCAAGGAAAGCATACGGCAGTAAAATCGTTTGGCAGCTGTTTGATTTCTGCAGGTTTGCTCAGGAATAGCAGCTCAGAGAGAGAGAGAGAGAGAGAGAGAGAGAGAGAGAGAGAGCTTTGAGGTTATATGGTGAGTGTTAGAATGTAGGGAGGATTTCAGAATAGAGATGTGCATTACTCAGTAATATGGCAGTGTCTCATTATTGCAGGCTTTCAGAAAGTGGAAAAAAAACCCTGTGTTTATGAAGCTTCATGGTGTACATCCATTTCCTGTCTGCGCTCTAAAGCGTTTCATGTAAAAGCTGTCATCTGCGAGGGTGTTTTCGTTTCCATTAAATTTATTGTACTGAATGCACTTTATGACGATTATGGTAATTATCATAGCTACCAATGAGGCTTTTTTTTAGCTTAAAGGTTACAAGCAATAAACAAACATGTAAACGTGTAGTTGAGGTTTTAAAAGCTCCTCACGCTATTGACGTGGTGTGTAGAACTTGGCCGTGGACCTACGTAGGTTCACACTGGGGGATTTGTAACAATTTGCACAACACGCATCATATGAGAAAGGTACAAAGTTTAGCGTTCATACCTTTTGTACAAATTCATATTTTCTTTGATTTCATCTAAATAAATGCTCTGCCCTTGTTTAGATGTCTCTTGACACATCTGCCTGCTTGTGTTACTGAGCTTCCTGATCACTTTACAGTCTCATTTTAAGCCAGGCGGATGCAGGCTAACTAAGCATACTATCATGTATTCTGTTTCTGCCTCTGTTTAGTTTGTCACGCACTGTTTATTTCCACACAGCTGAGATATGCTGTAATGTTTACACCAGCTCCAGATGCCTAACATTGTCAGTCCCCTGTAGCTACGGCTGGTATCCTTACACGCACCCAAGCACACACACTTCATAGCTTAAACAGATGACATCATCGGCCAGGACAGGGGCTGCGCTCTCCTTGTTGTGTTTTGTTTTTTTTCTCTGTTTCTTTTTTTTAACCTCTTAGGATCTTCAATACTTTTTACATTGTTCTATCTTGCTCACAGGAAGAGGAGTACCATGCTGCCTCACCGTGTCTGTGCTGTGAGCGTAGAGAACAGTGTTAACACACCATGTCCCAAGGGTTCTCTTTGAAACGGAACATAAACACACCAGGAAAAGGAGGATCAGGGACCAAAACCAAAAAAGATGAACAAAAACTAGAAAACCAGACTTGCTAAACAGTGATACATTCTTGGAAAATGTAGATGCCTTAGAGATTCTTTGGTTATCTCTCTGGGGGAATCCTTAATGGTTCAGTGTAGAACCCTACAACAATTAGAAAATATTCCTAGGAGAACTGCTTTGAAAAACAAGAGCCATTAACCTTCCAAAGAACCCTAGACTCTAAACTTTAGAGGTTCCTGGGTTGTCCCTCTGGATGAATCCTTAAAGGAGCTGTGTAGAACCTTTCAACTGAGGGGTTCACTTTTCAAAAAGGCTCCTAGGAGAACCTCTTTGGAAAACTAGACTCATTACCCAACCAAAGAACCCTACACACTTAGAAACTTTTGAAGCTTTAAAGGTTCTTGGGTTGTCCCTCTGAATGAATCCTTAAAGGTGCTATGTAGAGCCCTTCACCTGATGGGTGCACCTTTTAAAAAAGGTTCCCAGTAGAACCTCTTTAAGATGCTGGAACCATTAACCATCCAAAAAACACTACACTCATTGAAAGTTTTGAAGCTTTAGAGGTTCTTTGTTTGCCCGTCTGGGGGAACACCTAATGGGTCTATGTGGAACCATACAAGAGCGCATTTGGATTGGAGTCATGTATGCAGAGAAAGTTCTCTATGTCTGCTGAGATTTACAGTATGTATACAGGTGCTTGCATAAGTGTTCACACCCCCTCTCCCCCCGAACTATTCCACATTTCGTAGTGTTACAACCTGGAACTGAAGCGGAATCAGCAAGGCCTTATTTGACTGACACCTGAACTGCTTTGCTAGTTTTAATTATCACAATGGATAGTAAGTGAGGAAAGATATACAAGTGCCCTCTTTTTAATCTGTGCTCTCTCCATTGTCTTCTGCTGAGCAGAAACCTCGAAACTTGTACAAAAAAGTTGGGGGAAAAAAAGCTGAGTGCAACAGGGGTCACATCTGGGACCGATTACATTCATGGTTTTACATTCATTTTTCGTGTTCAGTTCCTCGTCCAGATCGGTTATTGCACTATTTTAATCCCAGTGCCCTGACTTTATTCATGACTCTGCATATTTTACCAGTGACACTAGTGCTTAGCAAGACAGAGACATTCTTGTCTGGAGCAAAAAAGGCTTTTCGGGAGTCAACTCGTAATCTGAACCCCAGATCGCCAGACCAGTATGATTATCGATTCAGCGGGTTCATACGGAGGTCGGTTCTATGACTACCATGTAGTCTTGATTTAAGTCTGTGATGTTTTGACTAGCATACTTTTCAGAGCGACACTGCATTCTCTAGTCCTTTTGTCCTCCTTCAGCCCTTTACAAGGGTGAGCGCTGTCCTAATGGAAACGTTCCAAGCTCAAAATCTCCCTGTACAAGAGCCAGCATCGGGTTTTGATGTGCTCACGAGCAAATCCCCAGTTGCCTGTTGGCTCCAGTGGAATACAGCAGGAGACCTCTGAGGGCGCTCGGAGAAATCTTTTCATTTCCTCTGAACAGATCTCATTTGATCAAGCAACCTCAGTCTGTGTGTGGTATTCCGTCTTCATTTTTATTAATGTTAGAGCCACAGTGAGGCAGATCTCATTTTGATTTGACATTTACTTGCGTCTGGGTTTAATTTTGCTGCAGAAGTACCAGAGACAATCCTCTGAGAACTGATGCTTATCCTTGGGTATGAGCAAGGCTAGAGGTCAATGTCTGTTTCCTTTCTGTAACAACTGTAAGAAGAAAGGGTGCATTTGTTAGATAATTGTTGCTAATCCTTGCTAATGCAACTGCTGTGCTTTGATACTTGGCAGTTGGCTAAATCCAAAGCTAGGAAGAAGACCAGAAATGTTAAATGTCAAACTTGCAGTTTTGACGCATGATCTACCATGAAGCCAGATCTGAAAATTTCCCTTTGTGTATTTAAAGTGGCCCTGAAATCAAAATGGCCATTGTTGTTATACCTGCCATGGGAGATATTCTCATTCTCCTATCACTTCCAGGAACATGCTAATATTTTTTATGATTCATCCTGTACTAGTTTTGTGTCCATCTAAATAAATGCTCTCTAGAATGTATACGTCCCCTGGGGGCGTGTCTTGCTCTACAATACCAGCTTGTTTGCAGAAGACATGGTTCGCCAGTGTATGTTCACCCATTATTCCCTTTACCAAACATCGTTTGGGTGAGTGTTAATAGTTGAACTTTATTCATTTGGAAGAGGGTGGAGTTTGTGCAAGTTGATAGTGACCTTTTCCGAGGAGTGTTTTACCAACTTGGAGTTGTGCAATGCTGGAATATCGCTCCTGCAGACTGATTGAGAACCTCTTTGCGATTCCACCTTTATACACAGTCTTACTCCATGAGAATGAGTCAGCGATATCATTTTATCTGCCGCTTGTCAGGTGACTCCCAGTGACGACTCTCCGGCTCTCTTTCACCATCGACGCTGCTGGTGCTTGACCTCGTCTCCAACATCTCGTTGCCTGGGATATTGTCCTGGTTAAAGTAGACAAGTGTGAGTGAGTTGAGCTTGGCCGCTGCCTGTATTTCGTTACTTTCCACAGTGGTTTGGCGTATCTCGAATCCTGTTTGCCGTTGTGTAAATCATTCAAACACTTCAGCACACTGCCATTCTGATTTCCTGTTTTAAAAGGAAATGCATCACCATTAATGCATATAATCAAATCACAGCCATTTCAAAGGGACTTTAATGTTCTGTTAAAACAAAAATGATACACATATGGCTTATTATATAACAAGCAAGACGCGTGTTGCTGCATGCACCTTGATACCACAACAAGGTCTTGCTTTATTAGCTATTAATAGCTTCTGTAACACTTTAAGCCCTCTACCCCTCTCTCTCTCTCTCTCTCTCTCTCATCTCAGTAATCTCTCGTTCTCAGAGAGGAGAGGTGAAGTGGATGAATGCCGCTTTAATGAGAGCAGCGGGAGGGAGCAAGATCCCGCTGTGAGCTCACTGAGTTTGTAACCACCGCAATGCTTCTTGAGATATACACCAGAGCATAGCTACAAACAGCACATACCCCGACAAACAAGAGTGGACACGAAACAGGAAGGTTCTTAACACAGATCTGTCCATCGTTCTCCGTCTCAGACCATCACAGTGTGACATGTAGCGTCCCTGTGCTGATGCTCGAAACACTTTTACACTTCTCATTAGATAAAGAGCGCAATTTTCCAACTCTTGTTTCTCATCTGGTGTGGAATACTAGTCTACTAGTGCAGTCAGAGCAAATGTTCGATTACTGTTTGAATAAAGGCTTTTGTAACTCACTGTCTGTTGCTGTGGATGGTCCCTAAAGATCTGAACTTCCCAATTACAGTTTACGCCTTCAAACGAAGTCTTACCATTCAGTGAATAATCTCACCTGGATATTGTAGAGCTGTAGATTAGAGATTTTCCTCATCGCCACTGTCTCGTCTGTCTCATTCATTAGGGATCTAAATCTCCATCCTGTCTATTGTTAAAAGCACTATATAAAATTCATTGTTTAAGATCACAAGCTCTAGTTTTATTTATCAAAGCAAGTATTTCCTGAACTTTGTAGCTAAATGAATAAATTAATCCCATTAATGGGACTGAGACTCCTCTTAAAGAGCTTATCTGGGTTCAAGTGAAACCTTGCAGTTATTTATAAGCCCGAGTTAGAATGGAGAAAGTTAAGGATAAACAGAGATAAGCTGAGCAGGGGGGTCGATTTTCCTCGCTGAGTCCGTGGAACCCTTTCCCTTTGACAGAGATTCGGATGCTGTTACGTTTTTGGATTTTTTTTCGCTTTAAGGTAACTGTGGGAGAGCTGAACCCGCTGTGCAGTTACAAGCGGCAGAAAGTGGGATCTTATGGCCAATTAAGTGCTTAAAGGCTCGAAGGAATTTGTAGGCAGTCAGGAGTTCAGGTTACGCCTCACTTTGATCTGAGACAGACGGTCGTCAGAGAGATGGGAGAGATTGGAGCAGGTCCAGGAAAGCTCGAGGAAATACTGTGAATTAAAAAAAGTGGGTGATTTTAAAGAGAAAAAAAAAGACATTAAATGTGTGTGAATGCAAATAGACATCCTGTTTACCGCGTTCGTGGATGTTTCAGGTTTGCTGGAAGACTTTGACGGAATGTAATCTCAAAAAACAAATAAGGAATTAACAGTACGGCAGAAACAGTCGAAGTTAATAGTCTCTTGAGAAAGTAAATAAGATGAAAACAGCTCACATACCTGAATGTTTAAATAAGGAGGCTCAATTGCCTTATACAGAAGCTTAATACGGAGTCCGGGTGGAAATTTTCATCTTATTTCATAAATTGTGTATGAATGTTTTGTTAAGATTCAGTTTCACATGTTTTAGAGCCAAGAGTTGGCTTCTGTTGGTGTAAGTGCGGCTTTTCCTGTAAACTCTCCAAGAAACAGTAGCTCAGACAAAAAAATGGGGGAAATAATGTTACTGAAAAGGGGCCAGTGCGTAACGCAGAACCGTTGCATGCGTGTCCACCGGAAGGGCTTACAAAATAAGTTCTACTATAGAAAACCAAAATGTGGAGAAAGGAGAACCGGTGAATTAATATCTCATTAAAGAAAGCACCATTTTACTCAGACTGAATGAGAGCTTCAGTGCTATTGCTAATGCTAATGAATCTACCCTTTTTAGTAGCTACAAACTTGAAAATATCTCTAATTTAATTTCTCACTGTCTCTCTCTCTCTCTCTCTCTCTCTCTCTCTCTCTGCAGTTCTCCGTGATGAGTTCAGGCAGAACCCCAGCGATGTGATGGTGGCCGCTGGAGAACCGGCAGTGATGGAGTGCCAGCCTCCTCGCGGTCACCCAGAACCCACCATCTCCTGGAAGAAAGATGGCGTGAACGTAGACGACAGAGATGAACGTATAACAGTGAGTGATGTGTTTATTTGTATATGTCAAGGTTCATTTACACATCTAGTTTAGATTTAGATTCATTTTACTGTACAGCAGTTTTAGTCAACTAAACCTGAGTAGTTTTCTGCAATGAACCTGACACATTTTCGCCTTTTCCTCTCCTTCGATTTCACCAAAATGTCGTTTAAGTTTCTGAAACGTCAGCGTAGAATTTCCCGCATTTGCAATTCCATCTAAAATAAAACACCAGTTTGTGTTACAGACGATCTTACAACAGCATTTCACCTTCTCCTTTGTTGTGCTAAAACAATATTTTGGAGTAGCTGAAATGATCGTTCACAAGGAAGTGGACGCATTTATTAATGTTCCTCTAATGAGCACATTTATTACACTACATACACTTAAAGTCATACAGGGACTGTGGTCATCAGTTATGCTAGTTAAGCTAGTATCTCATTAGCTTCACAAGTTGTACACTGCAAAAAACATAGCTTCTTAGAGGATAAAACATTTTATAACAAAATGGCGTCATTGCAGTTGCAAATGTTGCTAATTTTACTAATCGAGTTCGGAGTATGACCACATCTTTGTCCAGCTAGGAAGCATTAGCATACATGTGCAGATCAGAGAAAACAGGACATTTTCAACTTGTTTTATTCTCACTGAGGAAAATATCTGTACATTTTGTCATATGTTTTGATTTGGATGATTTATGTAAGGAATAACAGTCTAGACCATATGAAAATAATCCACGGCAGGGTGGTGTGACGCCGCCCGCTGTGAAGCCGGGGCTCTCTTACTACCCTGAAGTGGATTATTTTCATATAACCGCATGTATTTTCTGTTATTCTGCTTACACCTCAGCGAATTATTTAATTTCTGTGTTTAATTTATTAATGAATGACATGTCGAACATTTTAAAAAGTTTGTAGTTAATGTTGTGGAGTAGTTAGTTCCAGTTATCACTTAGTTTATAGCAACGATGAACAGTCGTTCCCTCGCCAGCCTCTCTCTCTCTCTCACACACACACACACACACACACACACACACACACACAAAAATAAATAAATAAATAAATAAATAAAACTGGATTGCATAAACTCTGTCCTGAAGCCCGAGAAACTTTGCAAAGCACCGTGACTTTTACAAAGCCCTGACACTGGAGACTCCTTTCATAAATGTTAAATATGTCTCCTAACGAAAAAACTTCACCACTTCTCCAGTTACATGTTTTTCTTTCTTAAAAAAAAAAACAACAAAAATCTGTTTATTGTTAGTCATATATTATGTAGAGCGTTCACTGTACCTGTGTATGAGCTGTTATTATAGAAACAATAACGTTAATTATTTTATAAACTTATTGTTCATGTTGAAGCTGGAGCTGGTGTCCGAGGCGTGCTGTTATACAGAAATAATGTACACCTTCTGACCAATCAGATTCGAGAATTAAACCATGCTGTGGAATATTATTATTATTTGGTTATTTATTTATTTATTTATTTTTACTTTTCATCATTGATATGTGTGTGTGTCTTTCTTAGGAACTACGGAAGCTGTGTGGACTATGCTTGGTTTTTACTTTGAGTACACTGCAGTTATTGCCTATTTTTTTTTAAATCAAATATTTACAACGTGTTAAATCATTTTTTTCTAGATACACATTTTTAGAGGTAAACGTTTTTAGACGTGGCACTTTTGTTTTGCTGTCACTCCACTCTGTGAGATATCATGATAAATGCCATGGGGCGTGAAAATATCTTGTGATATGCCACATCGCCCACCGCTTTTCCCATAAATACGTTATACACGTTATTTATTATAGTTGTGTCACTGGCCAGATCTGTTATTCTAACATTTCCAACAATAATCATAACCATAACATAACATTCTCGCCAATGATCCATGCTAAGCCAGAATAAATTAGTCACTCGTAATAAAGAAAAGTTGATGAATCCTCTTCTGGAAAGATTGTCTATTGGAAAAAAGTGCAGGAGTGTGAAGTCAAGTCGTGTTTCATTATAACAGATGGTGGAACGGTCCTGCGCCATTTCTCAAGCGCTGAGTCTCTGCATGTTTAAGTGGTGTAGTCCTCGAGCCTGTCGTAAAAGAATGAATAGGACGTATTCATCAGGAGTAAAAGTTGGCTGTAGCAACACACTGAGGTCTGAAAAGTGTCTCTGCTGATGAAATGCAGGGTTTGAACTTGGGCCACCAATTAATTACTTTTAATTAAGAGCGAGAGGAGTAGAGGCGATGAATTCATCTCTCTTCTTTCTCGTATACACAGAGAGAGCGAGAGAAAGGAAGAAGGAGAGACCTTGATGATGTAGAGGCTCTATTCATTTATTTATACAGGATTAAGAAAGAGCTCCAGGGCGTGTTAACTTTAATCAGACTGCTGGCAGTACGAGTAGAAGATTCAATTCAACACTTAGCGGATAAACGCAGCGGATTTACAGAAGCTCAGGCTTCCTAAACGAGACTGACGTTAGGATTAGTTACAATTTGCACATCTTATCTTAATGACTCGAGGTGGATGTCGTTGGTTTGGGTGTTAAAGAGTGTGTATCAGGTGAGTGTGTGTCTTTTATTGAACAGCGAGGTGTGAACACATGAAGCGTCCATGCAGTAATTGATTGGTGTAGATATTTTTTTTCACATTTCCCCAAAAAAGCCAAAATGTGCTTGTTCTAATATGTTAGCGTTGCTATAGTAACGGCTCATTCAGAGGGACTTGTACGTCAGACGCTCCACATAAACAGATTAAAAACATGTGTAATCGTTGCTATGGTGAAAATGTCTGTAATATTTATGGAAGGAGTCTCCAGTGTCAGCACTTTGTAACAGTCAGAGGTAAAGCTGTAACTTTTTTTAAGTTAAATTTGTGTATTTTCCAGCTGTCGGTCTCTCTCTCTCTCTCTCTCTCTCCAATCTCTCCGCTTTGTTAGCCTTGTGCCATTTAATCCACTCAAACAAACAGTAACATAATGACACTTCAAAACCCCCTCCAGCACGACAGGGTGCCTTAAATAAACTCCCCCCACTTCCTCCTGCTTCCTCCTGCTTCATCCCGCTTCACTCCCATCTTTTATTTAACAGCTTTTATTTTTCAACATTAATATTAAATAGAGAACGCAGGGCTCAAGATGGCTTCTGCTTGAGAAGTGTCCCGTCCCGTCCCATCCTGTCCAAGCACAGCTCAGTCGGCTCGTCCATTTTAACATTTCGATTTCGCCTCATGCTTTCATAGTGCGTTCATGGATCATTTTAAAAGAAACACGTATCAAGTGTGAATACTTGCCTTGAATACTTAGTATTACAAGAAATCCAAAATGGATGACTGAAAAGATTTTAAATAATATACAATAATAATATATTGAATTAAATGTTGTGAATAATGTTATTTATATAAAATAATAATAAGTAAGCCCACAGTGTTAACTTATAGGAGCTTAAAAGCTGACATGTTTGCCAGTGCCTTTGCTTTGTTTTGAACTCGCTACGATTCACCTTTAAAAAATGTGTCATTTGAAATTAGGGGTTTTAAAAAAAAATCACAGCTCTACATACAAATCTCAGAAATTCAAATCAGACTGTAATGTAAATGAGGCTGAAGGTGAAGCTTTCGGTGTTGTGAAGTGAAGTGACTTGGCTTTAAATGGAGTCAGAACCTAAGATAAAGGTTTTATATAACAGGAATAAAACACTATGACATTGTATTATGGGAAAATAATCAGCGTCTGGGTGGTGACAGTAACACCACTAACTCCTCAAGTGTTTTTATTCCTGAAAAAGTGCCAGTTGTTGCCTGATATTAGGCTGAATGTCAGGTTTAATAAGATTATAACTACATCAGGCACAACACACAGCTTTCAGAACATCAACATGCATTAAATTGTGACAATTTACCATTTTTTAGGTCACTGTTTCTGGTTGTCTGGATGATATTTTTATTTCCTGGCCCGAGCCTAGTCGGTTGTCAGTGCTGACGACGTGAGAGTTTCAGACTCAAAGAGACGTGACACGGTGAGGCACGGAGCAAACACACATGCTGACCTGCTGAAGTGCAGGCGGGTAGGAGGGCCGTCTCACACACCGTCACACACTGCTCCCACCCTCACTGAGTCTCACCGTGTGGTCCCGCTAATACTCAGATCACTTTCAAGGGGTGTGTGTGTGCGTGTGTGTGTGTGTGTGTGTGTATGCGTTTCATTCAGGTAATGCAGTGCCCTCATGAGTGCTTCAGAACAAAGAAGTGCTCCTTGACCTGTAATCAGATCCTTGGGAATATATAAGCTCACCCATACACACAGATCACACACACATGAGAAATAAAACACTCTGTGTCATGCTGTTATAGGAAAATAATCAAGAACAAGGTGGCGTGATGAAGCTGAGTTACTGTTAATACCTGGAAGTTTCTTATTTTCCTACAACACCACATCCTGAATTACACCTTACACTACAGCAATTCTCCAACAGTTACAGCTTTTTTACTCCATTAAAGAATAACACAGCGTACTTGTTATCCATTTATAGTTACATTTAGTGTTATGGGACATCTGTAAAACATAAAACGTGTTAGTTCCTGTTCTTAAAGGTAATAAGAAGCAGCTTGTCGAGTTACTGAGAAACCACAAAGCGTAAAATCCTCTGTCCTGAAACGTTACAGCTTTCCCATCTGACTGCTGCAAAGCGCTGACACTGGAGACTCCTTCCCTAAATGTTAAATAAACATCCCCATCCAGGAAACTTCACCGTATCAATGATTACACACATTTTTAATCTCTTTGTTATTAGTGGAGCGTCCGCTGTACACAACCCTGTGAATGAGCTGTAGCTAGAAAAACGGTAACGTATTAAAGCGTGCGCATTAATATAAACCCGAACCGCTGTTCCAGAAAATTACTCAACAATCCAGAATTCAGCAGCACTTTAGTATGAAGTAACGGATCATATCACATACACAGACACAACAAAAGGTGTGATTTGATTTCATATATCTTGAAGAATTAAAGAAATCTCTTTCTTAATTTCCTGCGCAGATCCGAGGCGGGAAGCTGATGATCACCAACACGAGGAAGAGTGACGCCGGGAAGTACGTGTGTGTGGGAACAAACATGATGGGGGAACGGGAGAGTGAGATCGCCGAGCTCACCGTGCTTGGTATGGGTTTTTTTTTTTCTTTTAACATTGTAGTTTGGATAAGAGTCATGGAGATGAAATGCTTAATAATAAATGTCAGCTAAAACATTTCAGAAGTGTTATATACTGTATTATTCTTCTGCTCAGAAACAGTTCACGTCCATGCTGTTTGAAAGTAAAAGCAGCAGGTTTCTCTCCGTCTCTGATCTTCTGCACTCCTGCTGTTCTGGAAGATTTAAATTAAAAGAGTCATGCTGCAAAACTTTGAGCTGATTTTAGCAACAAGACAGACAGTGTGAGATCTCGCTGAACTCTGCTTTAATCAGTGTTTAAAACATGCTGAGGAGCACAGTCTCCCACACACACACACACACACACACACACACACACACTACAGAATGGATCTATCTGCAGGGGAGTGTATGAAATAGTCCAGATGTTGCGAGTTTGTGCTTGTCCTGATGATCAATGAAGGATATCTCCAGATCTCTTAAAGACGCAGACAGCATGCTGATGCTCGTCATCGAAAATGATTTTTTAAAATTTATTAAACGTCATACTTTTTATATTTGTAGTCAATTTTTAATGGTGTGGAACATCTATGAAACAAGTTAGTTCCTGTTCTCACTTACGTTATAACAACTATAAACAGTCGTTCCTTCACCAGCCTCTCTTTTATGAGTGGACTACTGCAAAGCGTAAACTCCTGAAGATAAACTTAAAGGAAAACTTAAAGTTACAGCTTTATCTCTGACACTGGTGACTCCTTTAATGTTAATAAATGTTGCATAAACATCTCCTTACAGAAAAACTTCACCGTATCAGTGGTTATACTTTTTTTTATCCATTTATACAAGTCCCCACGAATCAGCTGTTACTATAGAAACGACGTATATAACGTATTAGAACGAGTACGTTAATATATAAACTTGCGAATTAGCTTTAATGCTGTGAGAGCTTATAGAAAATTAATCAACACCTTCTGACCAATCAGAATCCAGAGCTCAGCAGTTTTGCTTTGCACAGCGCTGAATATTTGTACTCTGTGTCATGGAAAGTGGCTGTTCTAGAGGTTATGAAGGTTTTCTTTAAAAGCAGTCGAGTTGGTTCTCACGCTGTAAATTGAGCGAGAGAGGAGTCTAAATTGAGAGCACTGCAGTAAATGTAGAAGAAGAAGAAAATTGTTCATGCAGGTCTCATTCAGATGTGCGTGTGTGTATGTGTGTGTGTGTGTGTGTGTGTGTGTGTGTGTGTGTGTGTGTGTGTGGACACAGAGAGACCCAGTTTCCTGCGCAGGCCGAGCAGTCAGTCGGTTCTGGTGGAGCAGAGTGTGGAGTTCAGGTGTGAGGCGCAGGGAGACCCCATCCCCACCGTCCGCTGGAGGAAAGAGGACGGAGAACTACCCAAGGGAAGGTATGATTGTGTGTGTGTGTGTGTGTTTACTACTTTACTTGGGTATTTTTTAAATTATTACTGAGTAGTAGTTGTTATGCTCTGTCTAATGGAGGCATTGGAGCACCACATCGCCAAATATATACATATGTTACTTATTTATTTATTTACTTAATTTTTATTAATTAAATACTAGGTTACTAGTATTAGTAACTAGCTAATACTAGCTATTACTAGCTAACACTAGTAACTAGGGTTAACTAGCTACCTACCTGGTCATCATCAACATGGCTAATGTTTAGTATATCATATCTATCTATGCACCATCAATTCGTCTCGTCCTTTCACATTTTCTAATTCACTTCATTGCTGAAGTTTTACAGAATTTTTTTATTTATTTTTTTTTGGTTATTGATGATTAAGAAGTTACCAGACTTAACTGTTGGTGATTTATTGAGAATATTGGTGTTGGATCAAGAGTGCTTGGTGTTTGTTAGTGTTTCATTGAGAATGTTAGTGTTTGGGTTTTAAGGTGTTTGTTAGTGTTTTATTGAGAATGTTAGTGTTTGGGTTTTAAGGTGTTAGTGTTTCATTGAGAATGTTAGTGTTGGGTTTTAAGGTGTTAGTGTTTCATTGAGAATGTTAGTGTTTGGGTTTTAAGGTGTTAGTGTTTCATTGAGAATGTTAGTGTTGGGTTTTAAGGTGTTAGTGTTTCATTGAGAATGTTAGTGTTGGGTTTTAAGGTGTTTGTTACTGTATCATTGAGAATGTTAGTGTTGGTTTTTAAGGTGTTAGTGTTTCATTGAGAATGTTAGTGTTTGGGTTTTAAGGTGTTAGTGTTTCATTGAGAATGTTAGTGTTGGGTTTTAAGGTGTTAGTGTTTCATTGAGAATGTTAGTGTTTGGGTATTAAGGTGTTTGTTAGTGTTTCATTGAGAATGTTAGTGTTTGGGTTTTAAGGTGTTAGTGTTTCATTGAGAATGTTAGTGTTGGGTTTTAAGGTGTTTGTTAGTGTTTCATTGAGAATGTTAGTGTTTGGGTTTTAAGGTGTTAGTGTTTCATTGAGAATGTTAGTGTTGGGTTTTAAGGTGTTTGTTAGTGTTTCATTGAGAATGTTAGTGTGGGTTTTAAGGTGTTACTGTATCATTGAGAATGTTAGTGTGGGTTTTAAGGTGTTAGTGTTTCATTGAGAATGTTAGTGTTGGGTTTTAAGGTGTTACTGTATCATTGAGAATGTTAGTGTTGGGTTTTAAGGTGTTAGTGTTTCATTGAGAATGTTAGTGTTGGGTTTTAAGGTGTTAGTGTTTCATTGAGAATGTTGGTGTTGGGTTTTAAGGTGTTACTGTATCATTGAGAATGTTAGTGTTTGGTTTTAAGGTGTTAGTGTTTCATTGAGAATGTTAGTGTTGGGTTTTAAGGTGTTAGTGTTTCACTGAGAATGTTAGTGTTGGGTTTTAAGGTGTTAGTGTTTCATTGAGAATGTTAGTGTTTGGGTTTTAAGGTGTTAAGTGTTTCATTGAGAATGTTAGTGTTTGGGTTTTAAGGTGTTTGTTAGTGTTTCATTGAGAATGTTAGTGTTTGGGTTTTAAGGTGTTAGTGTTTCATTGAGAATGTTAGTGTTTGGGTTTTAAGGTGTTTGTTAGTGTTTTATTGAGAATGTTAGTGTTGGGTTTTAAGGTGTTAGTGTTTCATTGAGAATGTTAGTGTTGGGTTTTAAGGTGTTACTGTATCATTGAGAATGTTAGTGTTTGGGTTTTAAGGTGTTAGTGTTTCATTGAGAATGTTAGTGTTTGGGTTTTAAGGTGTTTGTTAGTGTTTTATTGAGAATGTTAGTGTTTGGGTTTTAAGGTGTTAGTGTTTCATTGAGAATGTTAGTGTTTGGGTTTTAAGGTGTTAGTGTTTCATTGAGAAGTTAGTGTTTGGTTTTAAGGTCTTAGTGTTTCATTGAGAAGTTAGTGTTTGGTTTTAAGGTGTTAGTGTTTCATTGAGAAGTTAGTGTTTGGTTTTAAGGTGTTAGTGTTTCATTGAGAATATTAGTGTTGGGTTTTAAGGTGTTAGTGTTTCATTGAGAATATTAGTGTTGGGTTTTAAGGTGTTAGTGTTTCAATGAGAATGTTAGTGTTTGGGTTTTAAGGTGTTAGTGTTTCATTGAGAAGTTAGTGTTTGGTTTTTAAGGTGTTAGTGTTTCATTGAGAATGTTAGTGTTGAGAATTAAGTGTGTTAGTGTTTGGGTTTTAAGGTGTTTATTGTTGTTTTGTTGAAAATGTGATTGCTGATTCTGTATGTTTGATGAAAAGTGGTGTTTTTTTTTGGTGTTTGGCAGTGAGTTAAGGAGTTTGATGGTATTTCATTGAGAATGTTGGTGTGTGTGTGTGTGTGTTTCAGGTTCGAGATCCGTGATGACCACACTCTGAAGCTGAAGAGGTTGAGCTCGGCCGACGCCGGCTCCTATACCTGCCTGGCTGAGAACATGATGGGGAAGACAGAAGCCACAGCCACCCTCACCGTCCACGGTGAGAAGTCTGCCATCTTTAATATTTCATTTTAATTTTAAATGACTGCACTAAGTAAATACAGTATGGGCCATAATTATTGGCACCCTTCTTAAAAATAATATTCAGTCATGCCTATTGGGTCTTATCTCATCCTCCTAAAGGGTGCCAATAATTCTGGAGTTGGCTGCTGGCTTATGAACGGATAATCTCATTATTGAGAGAGGTTTGGAGTGTGTCGTTACTGTAGAGTCCTAATCTCTAATGAAGATAAACAATAAGATGTTTTGTGAGTCTTGTTTCTCCCACATGACTTCATGGCATTGGTTTTAGCTCTGCTCCGGCTCCTCTGAGGAATAGATAATAGGATAAGCTCAGTGTGCATGCTCCGCTTGGAACAGGAAGTGGAGTGTAAGCGTCCATCGGGAGGTTCAGCTAAGAGCACTAAAGCCCTGAGGGGTTCACTCCTGCTAAATTTCTGCTGCCATCAGCCTGGGAACAGAAGTTGAGAAACAGAGAAATAGAAGAGCGAGAGGAATTATCTTGTGTGACTAATAAACGACAATGAAAAATAATTTGTGTCTCAGTGCTAGCGTTAGAACTTAACGTAAGAATAAAAAGCCTCATACTTATGCACTGGCTACATGATATAATATAGAGATGCCTTGAAGAACTACTCTTGACACAAAAAACTTCTCCTGATGGTTTTATATCTGCGAAAACAGATTTTATTACATCAGGATCAACGTGTAAATCATCACTATTGCTCTCATGCTCCACAGTAAACATTCAGCTCAGTGAAGTGTGAGTATTTCACACTCACATCAGCCGAGACCTCGTGGAACAACGACAGCATTGTGCTTTTACGCCCTCAAGCAATTTCTCTTTTCCTCTCCAGCTCTGGTTACGAGGCTTTCCTACACGCCACAATCAGGGGATTATTGTTTTACGTGTCTGAAACGATGGGTATGAACTTAGAACTTCGAAAGACGTCAACTCTGATACCTCATTTGCTAAATACGCCTGAGGCGGAGATTCTGTTCAAGAAACGATGCGTGTCGGGGATTATTTTTGGGTCGGGAGAGAACTGCTCAGCTGGATATAGCAGATATGCTTTTGTTTGGAACGGAATATAAAGTTACACACGTGGATGAACGGCTCGGAATAAAAAATTAGCCGTGAAGAGATAATGCAGGGTTACAAACGAGGCCTTCCTCTTCTGGTAATTTAGTCATTAGAGCTGATGTATTTGCGGAAAGCTCGAGTCCCGTGAGTGGCCGTGTTAATGGGGCTTGTACAGGAAGGGGAGAGGGGAACGTTTGGAGAGGCCTCGCCGAAAAAGCACCGGAGAATGGCGCTGATTTGCACGAGGCTGCTCTGCTCTTCACGTCTCCAGTCACAGATTTATCAAGTGTAGCTCTCCTTACAAATGGACAATGCTGAGAAATCCAGTGTGAGAACGCTAGGAGATTAGATAAGAGATTAGAAAATGATTAAGTGGCTTTTGAGCTTGTTTTGCACGATATAAATCACTACATCACTGAATGTTGGATAAACTCCAGATGTATTCGTTTTCATTATGGTGTACAAGGCGTGAAAAGAAAACAAGACGCATATGTTGTTATACCACAGCGATGTTGAATTCTCATATCTGATTGGTCAGAAGGTGTTGATTCATTTTCTAAACAGATTTTAAAAATGTGTTATTTAACAATGAAAAGATATCATCACTGATATGGTGAAGCTTTCTGTAAAGAGACGTTTATTTATTTAACATTCACGGAAGGAGTCTCCAGTGTCAGCGCTTTATAACAGTCAGAGGTAAAGCTGCAAATTTAAGTTTTCCGACATCTTCAGGATGGAGGAGTTTATGCTTTCTGCTTTCTCTGTAACATGACAAGCTGCGTTTTTTTGCTTTATTTTTGCTTATAGTAAGTAATGTAAATAACGTAACTACAAACAGATAAAAAGCATGATATATCATTGTTTAATTAATTTAAATAAATCCAAATCGCTGTGGTATAAGAGGAATAAAACACGTGCTGTTATAGGAAAATCATCAACTTCAGGATCCACTTCATCACACCACCATGTCGTTGATTATTTATCTTTAACAGCACGGCCCCAAGCGTTTTATTCCTTAATTATTGTGTACTGTATATATTGTGTATGTCTTGTGTGTTTGTACATGGTTGTTGTTGCCTGTATGCATCATTTTATTGTTTAATGAAATCATTTCATTTTGCCTCATGACAATTACGATTTATTTACTCATCTATCACATGTGTGTTCTGTTTTTCTTTTCTTTTTTTTGCTTTCCTGTCTTTTTTCCTCTTTCAGTTATGTCTGGTAAGTCGCAATGCCATCATCCGTCACCCTATATCACTGCCCTGACAGCAACAGGAAGTTGTCAGAAGCACCATCCATCCACCTTCCATCCTCCCACCAATCAACACGCTTGTCTCGGTTGTCTTCGGCAACAGTGACAGCACCCACACGCTTGGGTAAAAAAAAAACAACAACAAAAAAAAGAACGCTAGTTCCAAGTGTTCAAGGTAATGTTGTCAAAGAAAATTGCCTGGTTTTTTTTGCACAGAAGCTCCACGTCTTTGTAAATTCTCGTCTTTGGTCCTTCAGAGCTCTGGAGTATGGGGACTGACAGGCCTGAGATTGCTTCAGGGTTCAGTTGTGGCTTTTGGCTGTAAAGAGAAAGCCCTTGTGGTCGATATTTGAGGTGGGGGATGTAGCTGCTGTCACTTTTTATTTTATTAGCATCGGGGGAAAAAAAAGCAGAACGGCTCGTGAATGCTTATCGACGTCGTGGATAGAAAGCACTCAGTGAGCACTGAGATGGAGTTTGTCATTAAGATGCATGAAAAGTCTGCGTCTCACGCCCACCTGCCGCCGTCACATCGGGACAGATGGACCAAATTTATCCCCTGTTCCAATGAAAATGTTATCGCTCTGTGCCCTTGCCTATGCAAATGAAGCAACTGGGAGTGTCACGGCAGCTTTCATTTCATTTACATTTGTTTTACACCCCCACCACAACCCGGTAGTCTGAGTTCTCTTTAATCAGCCTCTACAGCGAAAAGCCGAAAACCCAGAGCATGTAAAGTGTGTGTTACAGTGTAAAGGTGTTTCCAGACAGCTAATCATTCAGCCTATAATATGGTATGGTAACCATAGCAACGGCAGTGCTAAGCACAGCTACACACAAAAATAGAAACTATTTCACTACGAATGTTTGACCAGCTTTGTCATGTACAATTTTAGCAAAATATAAACAGGTGAACTATTTTAAAAAAGTGACTCAAAATTTATAAAATCAGCCGTTGTTGGTTAACAAGCACGCTCATTATTGCTAACTGTGCTAGCAAAAGCGAGTCACATGCTAGCTAGCTAGCTACATCAGATACTTTATGGTGATTTAATAGCTGTGTTTTAATCTGAGAACGATTAATAACACTTTGCGTAAATTATGCAGAGTGTACCACAGCTCTGTTGGATTCATGAATTTGATTGGTCAGAAGGTGTTGATTCATTTTCTTTAGCAGCAGCTCTGACAGTAGTGCAGCTACAAATTACTACACAGTTAATGAATAATAGCAATTAATAAGCATTTCATTAATAAAGATTGTAATCATGGGCAAATTGCTGAGGTATAAGAGGAATAAAACACTTCAGGACGTGCTTTTGAAGGAAAATAATCAACTTCACAGTGGTAACATTAACTCGGCTTTATTGTTGATTGTTTTCCTATAACAGCACAACCTGAAGTGTTTTATCATCACTCTAGTCATGTTGTGAAGCCCTTAATGGTGTGTTGTCACACTTCCTGTATCAGTGATTAACACATGCTCTCTCTCACACACTTCAGTGCCTCCGGTGTTTGCGGTGCGGCCGAGGAACCAGGTGGTCGGGTTGGGACGCACCGTGACTTTTCAGTGTGAGGCAACAGGAAGCCCACAGCCGGCCATCTTCTGGCAGAGAGAGGGGAGTCAGGTGAGAGAGAAATCCCATCAGATCCACTACAAATTAAAGGAGCTGTTTGTAACTGTTAGACAACTGTTAGACAACTGTTAGACAACACTGACCAGTCTTCCCGTTCCTGTAACTGACCACACCTTATAGCTTGTCGGTTACCTTTAAAGGAAAAGGGGTGGAGCTAAGCGATCTCATTATTACAGGAAAAGTGTCTCATTGTTATTAGAAAACATCTCTTTATTATGAGAAAAGCATTGTTATAAGAAAAGATTTTTTTAGATAAGCATCTTGTTTGTACAAGAAAAACATCGTTATTAGGAGAAAAGTATCTCACTTTTAGAAGAGCATTTCATTTTTGTAAGCATCTTGTTACTATGATAAAAGTATCTTGTTATTAGAATATGTCTTGGTATTACATGAAAAGTATCTTGTTATTACGTGAAAAACATCTTGTTATTAAAAACTGTCTCATTATTATGTTAAATATTTATTGTAGTTATTCGAAAGTGTCTCGTTCTTGAGAAGAGAGCATCTTGTTACAAGAAAAGCATCTCGTTATTATTAGAAAAACGTATTGTTATTAGAAGACGCTGCATTATTATGAGAAAAGCATCTCGTTGGTATGAGAAAAACATTTTGTTATTGTGAGAAAAACATCTCATAATTCCTAGAAAAGGAATCTCACTGTTGTTACAAAGCATCTCGTTATTTCAAGATTTTTTCGTGGATTTTTTTTTCTTGCTTGGCAGTAGCACACTTTCATATGTAAATAACGTAGTTTTCGAGAGTAACTGTCAGACTGAAAGGGCAGATTCCACATATGACAGTCTGTCATCACATGGGTAAGAAATGTATTTATACGTAATAATGAGATGCTTTCTCAAAACTGCAAGACATTTTACGTTGTAATAACGCTATATTTTCTCATAATAAAGAGAAGTTTTTTTTCTTGTAGTAAGAAGATGCTGATCGGGATTTATTTTTTCTTGCGTGGTTTTGTATTTACATTCACAGTTCCTAATTATGCTTGCCAAAATATCCCATCTTTTTTTTTTTTTGCATTATTAATAAGCCGTGGTCGCCAGCTAATACTGAGACAGATCTGCTTTTCTTCCAAACATCTTTATTTCCCGATGATTTATCGCAGTTTGGTAATAAGTTCGTAGCACGGCCCCCTCCCCCCCGCTGTGAGACGGATTTATGAACTCGGCACTGTTACAGCTCCAGCTGTGCTTATTAAACACACCTCCAGTTCAGGGAGAACCACACACACACACACACACACACACACTCTGCTTCAGGCAGCCAGACAGAGCGATCACAGCACACACACACACACACACACACCTGCTCTAAGACTGTCGGAGACCGTTTTCCAAACTGAGCAGCTTCAGTTCAGGAGTCAGTGTCCTGTGTTTTTTTTTTTTTTTTTTTTTAGTAAAACTCTGTTACAGTTCTCTCCTCAATCTCGTTCTCCGCTGCAGAACCTGCTGTTCTCCTCTCAGCCTCCTCAGTCCTCCAGCCGGTTCTCCGTCTCTCAGACCGGTGATCTGACCATCACAGGAGTGGAGCGCGGAGACGGCGGCTACTACAGCTGCCAGGCGCTCAACATCGCAGGAAGTGTGATTACTAAAGCTCTGCTGGAGGTCACCGATAGTAAGAAACACACACGTGTGCGCACACACACACACATCCCGATGTTGCCACAAATGAGCAAAGTGGAAGAAAATATAGGAAAAATGTAAAAAACTACATCGACACTGTATTAAGTGTATGCATAAATGCAGAGAAGCGTGCTGTCTCTGTTCACTTATTTCCATTTCTATCCCTCAAAACTAGTTAATATGACATCATAATGTTAATATGCCTTCTCAGTGAGTGTATTCAACCAATCCCGCCCTCTGTTTTCCTCAGTTTGTACCCGCCCACGATATTTTTATGGAAACTTTGAACAAGTTGCGAAAAAAAAAATAAAAAATTAAGTGCATTATTTCGACTATTTCGACTTGATATCTCACCTACCCACCACTTCTTTATGATCTTTTGACGTTCACTACGTTAGCTACCTAATTTACTTGCATTAAAATGGCAGTTTCTATTCTTTTCACACCACAAGGGGGCGCCTGCGACTGGATACGACTGATACGTAAACGTAAACATTTCGCCCAATGATAGTAAAGCTTGCTTTTTTGCATATCTTAATTTTTAAAAACGTGGCTAGCTTTTCGCTTATACCGCTTAGGCCAAGATCGCCACCTAGTGTATGGATGACCTGAGCAGCTTTGCAACAACAATTCTGTCATTCATTTAGTCTGAAAAAGAAAACTTTTCCTGAGCCAGGCAGCCATAAAAACCTTTCTTCTCATGGAAGGCACTAATTATAATTACAGTGTCTGCGTAATTTCGCTATTTATTGCTCTTTCAGTAATTAAAAAATCTTTCTGGATGTTTACACGTTTTTGGTTTACCCTGCAGTAAGCTCAGAGACATAACCACTAATACGGCTAGCAATACCAAAACAAACATGCTAATTTATGTTCCTTCATGTTTATACAGCGGATAAGGGTTGATTTAATAGCCTTAATTAAATGGATTGATATCTCAGCAGTTGGTGTTTAAGCTCACGCTTTAATCTCCTGTTTTAAACTGAGCGCATGTGTTAGCGCACGTGTTGGAGCGTGCACTTGTCTGTGCGTGTACGTGAGAGAACGTTCTCCACCGCGTTGTTTATACTCTACAAAGAGCTCGGCGCTTGGAATTAATCGCCTTTCGTTCATTCGCCGTCGCTTGGCTGCTGCTGCTGAGTGAGGAGATAATTGCTTCCAGTTGAAAAAATTAGCTTCTATCGCTCGTTCGCTCGTTCTTTCACACTCTCTCTCTCCGTTTACCTTCAATTCCAAGCTCATAAATGTGTTGATTCTCTCTCTCTCTCTCTCTCTCTCTCTCTCTCTCTCTGATCCAGTCATCTCAGACCGGCCTCCGCCTGTGATCCGTCAGGGGCCCACCAATCACACGGTGCCGCTCGACGGTACGGTGGTTCTGGGATGCAAGGCGACGGGAACGCCTCCACCCACCATCCTGTGGAAGAAAGACGGGGTTCTGGTGTCCACTCATGACTCCCGGTTCAAGCTGCTGGACTCGGGCGCTCTGCAGATCCGCTACGCCAAGGTACGACCCCGAGAACATCACTGAGCAGTACACGACGAGACACGAGTGCATCCACAGTAATCACGTGTGACGGAATTTATTCCTGTGCGATATTAAACAAACCTCCTGTATGTTCTCAGGTCTGTGTGCGTCTGTAACTCAGAACACAGGTTCTCTACACCGGGTTCAAATCCAGAGACTCACTGAGTTGCAAAACATTGATTTGGTCTTTCTTTAGTCATTTATTTGTTAAGAAGTATGTAAGGCTCATCATTTTGTGGCTGATTGGTGCTGTGAGGAGGGTCACCAACGACGGGTGTCTGCATTTCCACTGCGCCGAGGTCAAAGGTCATTTTTACTACAGCTTGTCAGAACATGCTTTTAATTAATATGCACAGCTCACTCGAGACAAGAGTGAGATGGCATGATAGAGAGAAAGAGAGAGAGAGAGAGAGATACAAAGACAGAGAGATAGAAAGAGAGAGGGAGAGAGAGAGAGACAGAGCTAAAGCGAGGGAGAAAGACAGACATAAAGAGAGCCAGAGATAGAAGAGAGAGGGAGACAGAAAGACAGACAGATAGAGCGAGTGAGACAGAGACAGAAAGCTAAAGAGAGACAAAAAGAGAGACAGAAATAGAGAGAGACAGAAAGATGGAGAGAGAGACAGACACAGAGAGACGGAGAGGGAGAGTGTGATATTTACTCAGAATCTTCAAATCGATTGCATTTCGTTTCTGTGAAATATTTTACAGATATTTCTCACTGTTACCTAAATGAGAAAAATTTAGCAGGAAAGTGAAACACAGTGAAATCCTGAGAAAGACTATACACAAGATTGCAGGAATTCTTACTAGTGAAAAAAAAAAGTTTTGGAAAAGTTTGAATGGCGAGAATCTGATGATAAACAGGAACAGGATTATGTCTGTGCTCACTGAGACTTTAAGCCTGTTCAAATTCTTCATGCCTTTAATTAATACATATAAAATAAAATGGAACTGGAAGTAGGAAGGAGAGGTCCTTTCTTCCCTTTTTTCTTTTTTTCCTCATTTTTATAACCATGTCTGCTCTCTCCCTCTTTCTCTGTGTAACTGCCATCACATTTAAAAGGAACATGAACAACGTCCCAATTACCGAGAACTGAAAATCCTGTCTTCTGCCTCCATTTCTTGGTGTGTGTGTGTGCGTGTGTGTGTGTGTGTGTGTGTGTGGGTGGGTGTGTGTGCTGTAAACAAATGCCTAATGGAAGATTTAGTGCTCGTGTATTATTAAATATTTTACTGACATAGAAGTGAGTCAAAATAACGTCTACTTCTGTCTTTCATCCTTTCCCCTGATTGTTCATTTCATGCTCCCAGCTGTCTGTGCACATGACCTTTTATGGAGTTTTGTGGGCGTCACTATATGCAAATGAACTGTGTCAGGAACACGGTTTGCATTTTACGGTGATCAACGTACACACGCGAGTTCGAAGTAAATCTGTTTTTCTGAAAGTTTTGTAAATCCTGGCAGAAAATGTTAGTTCGGTTTGGCTTATGCGAACATTTTCACTTTACTAAAAGATTGATAAATGAGGCCCAGTGTCTTTTTTTTTCTTCCTCCACTCCTGAGGAATTTCCAGTCTGAAGTATGAACTGTTTTCAACAAGCTCGAGGGTGGTCCGATCATTTTACTGTCACTCAGATAGACTTCTCTGCTATTTTACCAGCACATGGAGCCTCTTGCATTGTAAAGTCAGAAAAAAGCTGTATAGATGAATATTTTTCTTTTTTTTTTTTTTTTTTTTGATGTAGCTTGGAGACACGGGTGTGTATACATGTGTAGCAACCAGTCCCAGCGGAGAAGCATCCTGGAAGGCCTACCTGGAAGTTCAAGGTTGTGAACACACACACACACATACACACACACATACACACACACACACTTTATAGGATGAGTGGATGGCGAGAGAGTGAAGAGAAATGAAACATGAATGACTCAGTAATTGCTTGTCTCCTTCCTTCATATGAGACTGACATTATAATAACTCCATGTGACAGTAAGAGAGAGACACTTTCCTGCTCTCTTTATAATTTCCATCTTTTTTTTCCTCCTGTTTCAGAGTTTGGTATTGGAGTTCAGCCTGGTCGACCCACTGACCCCAACCTGATCCCCAGCGCTCCCTCCAAACCCGAGGTCACTGATGTCACTCGCACCACCGTGTCTCTGTCCTGGAAGCCTGACCTTCACTCCGGAGCGACGCCCACCTCATACATCATCGAGGCCTTCAGGTAGCCGGAAACCTCAGCTCTAATCGCTACATACGCTAAATGATAGCAGAGAGACTGTCATATGATTTATCACTTTAATTTACATTATTTTCTGCTCTGTATCTTGGGAAAAAGCTGATTCAGTTAAAGGGGAAAGGACACAAGAATGCTAAAAATGAATTAGCTTGCAGGTGAACTTTAACCCTGGAAGCATAACCCAGTAAAAAAACTGGAACAACTGCGGTGTTTCCTTTGCAGAAAGAAGAAGAAAAAGTAACAAGTAACTGATTAAATACTAATCACACTTGACGGTTATCTTGCTATTTTTTTTAACGTCACTTTTTCATAAACTACAGTAGTTATCAAGCTAACATTACAATATCACAACACCATGACATCTCATACTCATTAGACTTGTGTTTCACCCTGGCAAAGAAATAAACAACAAAACAGAGCAATAAGTCATTGTAACAACCATGAAATGTCATTTTTAAAACCTACTTTACAGTATAAGCACTAGCAGTAGTGATGATCGGGGTCCAAGCACTTATTTACAGATGAAGCCCCGTTGCAATTACGTCTGGTTTGTTGATCAGCTTTCTTTTAACAGAGATGAATCTTTATTTTCAATATTTCATGGTTGAACAAAACTTCATGATTGGTCCATTACAGTGGAAATTCTATATAGCTTAAGTCAAGGAATTATTGGGACTGTAAACAGGTTTCATGGTTTGGGAGATTCTGCAGTATAAAAGACTGCCTTACAGCGCTATCAGCAGCATGAGTGTGCTTTCTCTTGCTGGAGCAGTAGTCAGGATACTGCATCTTCCTGCTAGTTTTTATGTTTTATAAAATATTGATAAAAACAAGGAGAAAAATTCTAACAGTCACAGCAGGGTTTCTAAACACCAAGTGCTTGGACCCCTGTTTATGGAGTTTAGGGTCAGGTGAAATAAATGTTAAAAATCTCAGTATTTTGAACCCCCCCAAAAATTTTCCATTCCTGTTGTCTATTCTCCTCCTGTAGGGACTCAGTTCTGGTGTCAGTAGGAGACAGTGTTGGTTGGGTTTGCTGTTTGGTAATTGTGTTAAGTGTCCAGTGTTGTGTTTCCTGCAGTCATGCATCCGGCAGTAGCTGGCACACCCTAGCAGAGCATGTGAGGACTGAGAGCTACGTGTTGAAGGGCCTGAAGCCCAGCGCCGTCTATCTGTTCCTAGTCAGAGCGGCTAATGCATACGGCCTGAGTGACCCGAGTCCCATCAGCGACGCCATAAAAACACAGGGTGAGCTATGCAACATCGCTAACAAGCAATAAACATGCTAATATACTGTATACATAAATAAAAATCAGTGTTTTAGTGGTGATGAGTTTGAGAGGTGATGAGATCATAAATTCTTTGTGTGTGTGTGTGTGTGTGTATATGCAGAAATTCCTCCAACTAGTCAGGGAGTGGAGCACGGACAGATCCAGAGGGAGCTCGGGGACGTTGTCATCCACCTCCACAATCCCACCATCCTGTCCTCCTCCTCCATCCGTTTGCAGTGGACAGTAAGAACTTTCTCACCGTTCCTTCCACACTGATCTCCACCTCTCTGATCTCATCTTCTCTGGAAGTTCACACGTCCAGCGTTACTCAAAATGCTCTACCCTGAATGCTAGTGGGCGTATCTATCTTTAGTTTACTGCCGGTTTCATGGATAGCGCCAGACTGGTGAGATATCCACACGAACTAGCTACAGAACGAATATAAAACAACCCACCTGATCACAAATCAGACATCAGTCTGCTTAAAATAAAATTCTGGAAGGAAATCACTTGTGTATAAAATGTATCTGTGGCTATCAGTAGTGTAGTGTCAGAATGAAACTAGAACATTTCTGCCACCTGTACTGCGAGCTCAACAGCCTGATGTACTGAAACAGAACAGCGAAAACACTGACGCTGCTCTAGCAACTGAGAGAGTTGCGAAAAAAAACACAAAAACTACAAAAAAAATGGGTTCCTGAGTGGTGCAACAGAGAAACGTTCGCCTTATCAGCAGGAGATCACAAGTTTCCAGAATCCAGAAGATGCCACAGCCATCCGTGGCCAAGAAAGCAAACATTGGCTGAGCTCTCAGGGTGGGAGGGACATACTCTCTCTCCTGCCAATCACAGTCGCACTAAGAAATCGTAGGTTTCTCTGAGCTCATGTATGTGGAAGAGGGCAGATAGCACTTTCCTCTGAGTGTGTCTCAGAGGACGTATTAGCCTTCACCCTCCATGGTTGGTAGCTGTCGTAGGATAGGATGGGAATTGTGCAAGGGGAAAATGCATAAATTGTTTAGGTGGAGAAAATCGTACCACTTACAGAATTTGATCCAACGTTCCAACACTGGAGGAATAAAGTAACATCTGCAGGTAACTAGTAAAAAGTAGTACTATCTCCGAAAGGACAAAGTGCAGACTTAGAGCTTGTATATATAAATATAAATTATATAAATATTTTGACTAAAGAACTAAAGAAATTGGCATTCTATTCTTTCTATTGTAAGTGAATTAGGAGTGGATATGTTTTCTGTTCTTTTCTCAGTAAAGAGTATTGTGTGTGGTAAAACGCTAGAGCATTCCTTTAACCGACACAGCTGCCATCTTCTTCACTTACACCCACGAACCCTGTGTAGAGTCTGTGATTGTAGTTTATGTTTTCAAACCTGTAATAAATTTGCAATGTGCTGGAAATGTGCTTAATGTGCCGTGAGTGCCTCTCCTCTCGCCAGGCCAGTATTCGTAGTAAAATGTACACATACGTTGTTTCGTGTCAGGATTTTGGACCCTTCGCACTTTTTGAGTGCTTAATGAGTTGCAGCTGAGACGACAGGTTTTATTGCCTTGGATCAAGCGAGCATTACAGTCTTTACAAGGCTGCACAGTTCTCTGCATTAAGACCATATGGAGGAGATCCCACTCTTGTCTTTCCACAAAAGCTCCAGGGCTTCTGAATCATGTCCCAAAAAAGCCCTAAAATCAATACGTTAAATATGAACATTGCTATTCAATTCAATTCAATTCAATTTTATTTGTATAGCGCTTTTAACAATGGACATTGTCACAAAGCAGCTTTACAGAAATAAATGGATTCACAAAAATATATTGTAAATATTTAAATTTATCACTGTGAATTTATCCCTAATGAGCAAGCCAGTGGCGACGGTGGCAAGGAAAAACTCCCCGAGATGATATGAGGAAGAAACCTTGAGAGGAACCAGGCTCAAAAGGGAACCCATCCTCATCTGGGTGCAACGGATAGTGCAATTATAAATAAATCCCTTCTATTGTGTACTATATGGACAAATAGTGCAATTGTGCAACCAATAAATTCATCGCAGTATTTGCAAGAGGTCCGGCTGGTTAAAATCTATCCACTGTCCACTGATGGAGTCCTGAGTACGAAGCTGCTCGTGGCAACTGCAGCCCCAAAGCCACTACAGCAATCGCAGTCCCAAGCCATTACAGTATAGCTCCCCATATGTGATCCCCAAGCCATCTCCACAGCCCCCAGGTGGCACCATCCCCAGCAATCCAAACAGTTCTTCAGGCAGTCCATATGGGGCCACCCCCAGCAGCAGCGAGCGAACTCAACCGATGAGAACTCCAACCAGAAGTAGGGCATCAGGATGGGTCAGGCAGCGAGGAGGAGCAGAAGGGGTCAGGATCACTGGCATCATTGGCATCTCAGAAGTAGCATGTGTAGCTCGACAGAGAGTGAGGGAGAGAGAGAGATGGAGAGAAAGGAAGAGATTGTTAGGTGAGCTTTTGTCCTCTAATGGTTAAGCACGATGTACTTTGCATGCAGAGTGCAAGCAGGGACTCCGGCAAGACTAGCTATGACAGCATAACTGAAAGGGAGAGCCAGAAGCTAACACAGACATGAGGGCACCCTGGGACATAAGGCAGCCAGCCACTCCACCGTCGACAAACCTGAGTGAACGTGTGAGAGTGGGGGGGCGACAGCATCCAAACATCCCATTTCACCACAACACTCTATGCCTGTGAAACCCTCCAGACCTGCCCCTGTACCTAAGAAAACTATTCACAAAAGGCTTGACTAAACAAATATGTTTTCAGCCTAGACTTAAACACTGAGACTGTGTCTGAGCCCCGAACACTAAGTGGAAGGCTGTTCCATAACTGTGGGGCTTTGTATGAGAAAGCTCTACCCCCAGCTGTAGCCCGCATTATTCGAGGTACCAACAAATAGCCTGCATCTTTTGATCTGAGTAGGCGTGACGGATCATAAAAGACCAAAAGTTCGCTCAGGTACTGTGGCGCGAGACCATTTAGTGCTTTATAGGTCAATAGTAGTATTTTATAATCAATACGAAATTTGATTGGGAGCCAATGCAGTGTGGATAAGATAGGGGTGATGTGGTCATATCTTCTGGTTCTAGTAAGGACTCTCGCTGCTGCATTCTGGACTAACTGGAGCTTGTTTATGCATCTACTGGAACATCCAGACAGTAAGGCATTACAATAATCCAACCTAGAGGTAACAAAAGCATGAACTAATTTTTCTGCATCGTGTAGCGACAATATATTTCTTATTTTAGCAATATTTCTGAGATGAAAGAAAGCAATCCTAGTTATATTATCTACATGAGCTTCAAAAGAAAGACTAGAGTCGATAATCACACCAAGGTCTTTTACTGCTGCACATGATGAAACGGAAAGGTCATCCAGAGTTATTATGTAATCAGAAAGCTTACTTCTAGCTGCATGTGGTCCTAGTACAAGTACTTCTGTCTTGTCAGAATTAAGTAAGAGAAAGTTAATAAGCATCCAGTTTCTAATGTCTTTTACACATTCCTCAACTTTATTAAGCTGGTGTCTGTCATCTGGCTTTGCTGAAACATACAACTGTGTGTCATCAGCGTAACAGTGGAAGCTAATACCATGCTTACGAATAATTTTGCCCAGAGGTAGCATATATAAAGAAAAGAGCAGTGGGCCTAAAACAGAGCCTTGCGGAACACCAAACTTTACCTTAGCATGAGAAGAGAAGTCACCATTTACGTTTACAAACTGATAACGATCAGTCAAATAAGACCTGAGCCAGGAAAGGGCTGTTCCCTTAATGCCTACTACATTTTCTAGTCTATTGAGGAGAATAGCATGATCAATGGTATCAAAAGCTGCACTAAGGTCAAGCAGCACCAGCAAGGAGACACAACCCTGATCAGAGGCCAGTAGTAAGTCATTTACAACTTTTACCAGTGCTGTCTCTGTGCTATGATGAGGCCTAAATCCTGACTGATACATTTCATGAATGTTATTCCTATGTAAGTATGAGCATAGCTGCTGTGCTACAACCTTTTCAAGGACCTTGGAAATAAAGGGGAGGTTTGATATTGGCCTGTAGTTGGACAGTTGACAGGGATTGAGGTCAGGTTTTTTAATCAGGGGCTTGATAACTGCTAATTTAAAAGATTTAGGTACATAGCCAATGCTAAGGGAAGAATTGATTATCTTTAAAAGAGGTTTGATTGTTTCAGGAATTAACATGCTACAAGTCCTGTACTTAATAGGGACAGATGTAGGAGAAGCAAGGCCTGAAGATGTTTCACCATTCCAAAGAACTTGGTCATAATATTGTGACATTTGTAGATTTTCCAGAAAGACACGAAGCAAAGTCCTAGCCACAAGCCACTGCTCTGTAGTATGCTATTTTGTGCTGAAGCCCTGAGCTGAGTTTTGGTGTTTGCGGTTAGCTCAAAGAGCTCAAGATCCTGCTGGAAACAGGCACGAGAGATTATCTGCTAAGAGATAGCTTCAGGCCACCAGAAGTCTGGGAGACTCCGAGCTGGAAGTGTGTGATTTCCTCAGACGATCAAGTGTTTCCATGTCATTTCTTTACAGTTTGCCATTCCATCTTATCATCACTACGTTGTGCTGTCAGTATGTCTTTCCCTGGCGTGTGATCTTCGTGCTCTTTACGGAAAGTTCATCCTGTCCATCTCAAAGCCATGAAGACAGAGCTTCAATAATGAGAACTGTCAGTTCCAGCTATGATGCAGTGACACATAAAAAATTTAATTACTTTACCACCCACACTGAATGCTAGTCACCAAAACCTTGGCTTAAAGAGTACATTTTTTTCATAATTTAATAATAAATTGCTTAATATGGCACTTCTTACCGAGAAATCCAGAAAATCCAAATCAGAAATTCCACCAACACTACCATAAGAGAACACATTTGCATACTGAAACCTGATAGGCTCTTATATTTTATGATGTAATAACACTTGTTTGATGCTCATGTTTTAGATTAGTACTTTGACCAAAAACACATTTTACAAACTTGGTTTTAATGATCATAAACGTTCCTGTTTCCTGTAATCTACTCTATGTTAATGTGCTTATCTGGCTATCTTATTATTACATTATTACATTATGTTAGCTAACACTTTTTTTGATTTGTCAGTTAGGTTTCCATGCAGCCAAAAGGTGAACTGAGTAACACAATGGAGCTTTACTGCTCTAGCTAAATTTATGATTTGTCCACTCCTAATGTCAGTTTGCATATCACCGGTTAAGTAGCTGTCCTGTAACTGTGCTGTAACGCTGTTGATTAGCTGTGCTGTAATGTTGTTGATTAACTGTGCTGTAACGCTGTTGATTAGCTATGCTGTAATGTTGTTGAATAGCTGTGCTGTAACGCTGTTGATTAGCCGTGCTGTAACGTTGTTGATTAGCCGTGCTGTAACGCTGTTGATTAGCTGTGCTGTAACGCTATTGATTAGCTGTGCTGTAACATTGATGATTAGCTGTGCTGTAATGCTGTTGACTACCTGTGCTGTAACGCTGTTGATTAGCTGTGCTGTAATGCTGTTGATTAGCTGTGCTGTAATGTTGTTGAATAGCTGTGCTGTAACCCTGTTGATTAGCTGTGCTGTAACGCTGTTGATTAGCTGTGCTGTAACGCTGTTGGTTAGCTGTGCTGTAACATTGTTGATTAGCTGTGCTATAATGTTGAATAGCTGTGCTGTAATGTTGTTGAATAACTGTGCTGTAATGCTATTGATTAGCTGTGCTGTAACACTGTTGAATAGCTGTGCTTTGACATTGTTGATTAGAAGTACTATAATAATGTTGAATAACTGTGTTATGATTTTGTTGATTAGCCACGCGGTGACGGTGATGATTAGTTGTGCGCTAACATTGTTTTTAGCCATGTTGTTGATTAGCCGCACTGTGACATTGTTAATTAGCCATGCTGTAGCATTGTTCATTAGTTGTGCTATAACGTTGTTGATTAACTGTAATATAAAGTTGCTCACTAGCAATGCTGTAACGTTGTTGGTTAACTGTGCTATTACGTGGTTCATTAGCCATACTGTAACATTCTTAATTAGCCGTGCTGTAACATTGTTCATTAGTTGTTCTGTAATAATATTGATTAGCTGTGTTGTAACTTGTGATCAGCCGCACTGTAACGTTGTTGTGCTGTGTGTGCAGGTGGAGCAGCAGTCCCAGTACATGCAGGGCTATAAGGTGATGTACCGCGTGTCGTCTGAGTCGGGGCAGACGCGGAGTGACTGGGCCGTGTTCGAGGTCAGGAGTCCTGCCGAGTACACGGCCGTGATCGCTCAGCTCCGCAAAGGCACCACCTACGAGTTCAAAATACGACCCTTCTTCAACGAGTTCCAGGGCACGGACAGCGACATCAAAGTGGGCAAGACGCTGGAGGAAGGTGAGGACTTCCTGTTTCTGCTCCCATCACTCTCTTAGCAGCGAATTAAACTTCTGTCATGCATTTGATGTGCATATTATTACACTGGCTTCCTCATGGATTCCTCGAGTCCATTGTGCGCTGAATTGCATTTCAGCTGCAGCTTTTTTTGAGCACTCAGAGCCAGAAATGTGTGAAACAGCAGTGTGAAAGCAAGCCAAACAGCAGATGGGAAAATTGAAATGTATGAAATGTGTACTCAAACACATGCCTCGCTAATTGATCATAGGGTGTGGACGTCTGTGGACCCTTTATTCCACATGGATTCATTTTACTCGCTGCGTGTGTGTGTGTGTGTGTGTGTGTCAGAGTGTTTGAGTGTATGAGTGAGTGGGAAATGACTGTGTGAAAAAGGTTTAGAAAAGCAGCTGGGTTTGCTCTTAAGGTTTTAACTGCCCGTTAGAGACTTGTTTTCTGGATTCACGCTCAGTTTTACATTCACAGCATAACAGAGAGCCTGAATTACTTCAGTATTCAGTGCATACTTATATATCCATACTGGTGCCATGCATGTTATTAAAGGAAAAGTTTAGGCAAATATTACATTTACACAGTTTTCCCTTTGTGTATTTAAGCAGTCAAGACACATTTGGTGCAGCGAAGTTTGTTTGTAGCAAGTAAGAGATGCTTATAGCCTCCAGCTCAGCGTTGTACAAACTTCATCCCACTCGCTCAGTTGTTCTTTCTCACAAAGACTTGCTGATGTGGTTTGTGACACACTGTTATCTATAAACATGAACAAAAGTACATCACCGAGATAAAAAAAAAGCACAAAATAATGCAACAGCTGAATCAGATTCGAGTAAGAGGCGTGGCCTAAATTATGATGGTAGAAGTATATGTTAAAAGATGCTGCGATATTACAGCTCACATTTGATTTCTAACTTGATGAAACTGTGAGTCTGTGATTCAAGGCATGCAGTTTCATGATGGTAAGCTAGTAGCTTTAAGTTTCTTAGTGATATGGAAAGCTTTGTAACAGCACACACACTAAGTGTGCCTTGGCTGATCAGCTACATTTCGAGTATTGGGGGAAAATTGGTGTAAATTTCACTTTAGTACTGTTCAGATGGGATTAGATTTCCAGACATGCTGTATGTCTGTTAAGTAACGTTGCTGGAGGATGTCTGTAGTAATTATGATCGATTCGCACGGGATAAGTGATCTTGTGTATAAATCACAGAGATGGGCGTGTCTTGTTCTACACACCAGGGATTAGAAACATTACAGGGAATGAAAACCAAAACCAAACAAGATTTGTCATTCTTTAGCCTAAAAGGCCTAATTTCCTGTCCAGAATCTGTCACTTCCTGCATGCATGGCTACAGGATTATGTGAGGTTAGAT
This sequence comes from Pangasianodon hypophthalmus, assembly GCF_027358585.1. Lineage (NCBI taxonomy): Eukaryota > Metazoa > Chordata > Actinopteri > Siluriformes > Pangasiidae > Pangasianodon > Pangasianodon hypophthalmus. Next base: position 23,054,882 of record NC_069723.1, on the reverse strand, counting down.
AGCTGCTATAGCTGGGTTTTTCGAAGACGGGGTGAAAATCTGCGTAGAAAAGTACGATTCTGTCAGCAACAGATGACACTATAAAGTAGAAAAATACTCTGAAAATGATTAAAAAATATAAGTGAAGAACGTTCTTTTAACCCTTCTCTTATTCCGTTTTAAGACCGGCGTGCACCACCGGAGCAGGAACGTAAAAAAAATATTGTTTCTGTTCAGAATTAACCAAAAGGAAATATAAATAGTTTCTAAATGCTGCTTTTGCACACCTCATTATCTAATTCAAACTTTTTATGAGTGATTGTTGCAGGGGGCGTGGCTGTGCAAGTTTGAGTGTTAGTAGGTCACATGACCATAACATATCTGTAGCCTGTGTTAGGAACTCAGTAACTTACCTGAAACCCTTGTAGCTTCGCTTCTCTGACATTAAACATTATTTTATTGATTGGAAGACAACTGAAAAAAGTGTAGAACTTCTTCTTGGAGTATTTTTATACTGAAGAAATAGATATGCTGGTAATAAAGCCATTACCCTGCAGCCTTGTTTATAACTAACCCAGTCTGAATAGGGCTTACATCTGTTAGCAGGTATATAAGTGCTGTGTTGTGTTGTGTTGTGTTGTGTTGTTTTAGCCCCCAGCGCAGCGCCCAGAGGTGTGACCGTCACACAGAATGGAGACAATGGCACGGCCATCCTGCTGTCCTGGCAAGCACCTCCTGAGGACGAGCGTAATGGAGTGGTCCAGGAGTACAGGGTGAGCACACACACACACACACACACACACACACACACACACACACACACACACAGAAGAAGACAAAGGGCTATAAAGAGGTTGAGAATACGCTGACAGTCTGCTAACTGAGCGAGACTGGCTCACATTAAACGGAGGATGAGGTGCAGAGGAGAAAGCGCTGTGCTCTGCTGCCACCTAATGGACAAAATGGAGAATTAATTCTGGTGTGGTTTGGATTGTAAATTCTCCTGAAACAGTAGTGTATCCTATATCATTCCTTACTAAAATATACTGTGACATCATCAGTACAGCATGTGCGATATGATAACAAAAATGCATACATGTTAGAAGTAATATATTTTATAATAATATAATTAATAATAATCAGATAAATATGTATATGCACATGTTACATATTAAGTACAGAAATGTTTACATGCATTATGGCAGAAAATAAAAAAGCACATTTTAGAAGAATATAGTAATTATATTTAAATTATTTTTTAAAATTAATATTAATTAAAATAAATATACAAATACTGTTTGACTACACACATAATTTATATATTGTACACATTAAGTACATAAATATTGTATGTTATATTATTATTATTATTATTATTATTATTGTATGTTATGTTATATTATATATGTTTTGACAGAAAAATAGAGTAAACAACTATGTATATACAATACATTAATATGAATACAGATACATTTTATTAAAATATATTAATGTTAATACAAAATAAATATCTAAAATAAATATAATAATATATAATATATAATAATTTATATAAACAATATTTAATATTATATATATATATATTATTATATATAATATATTATATATATATATATATATATATATATATATATATATATATATATATATATATATTAGATTGTGTATGTATTATATTTATGTTAAGATGTTAATGTTAGTAAAAACATTTTATTAATATTATTTAAAAAATATCTGAAATGAATTATATAAATAATAATAATAATAATAATAATAAAGTGTACTTCATATTCCTTATATTTACTTATAATATATTAGGATATATCTTGACAAAATAATATTAGCAAATCTAAATTTAATTATAAGTGTACATCATACATAATTTGAGCATTATTGTCTCTATATTTTTTATGTACTTTCTATTTATTTTATTTTTTATAATATATTAAAATTTATTTTAATAAAATAATAATAAATTTGAATAACAAATAGAAAAAATATGTAAGTTTGCCTATAAATCATATATATTCTACTATATTTTATTATATATATTTGATATTTATTCATTCTGTTGTTTAATTATTTATTCATATACACAGTTTGTCTTTATCCAGGGATTTGAGGGGATCTGTGGAAATTTTCTGCAGCTGTTTAGTTGTTATTATTTTCTTTGTATTTTTGTATTTTGTGTTTTTATTTCTCTCTCATTTTTTTTCCACTGTGCAGTCATTTAACATTACATTACAAATCGCTGATCATTTTCCAGGCAACTTTTCTGCCGGTTGCGTGTGATTTCACGCTTGCTGAATGTGGCGTGACTGAGCGACTCGTTCCTTAATCACTTCCCCTGTTCACTACCTGCCTTAAAAGAGCCGTGAAGGATTCTGGGCCAGGTTTTATTCTGTTTCTCTGCGAGCCCACAGGGAAGCTAAAGCTTTTTTAGCAAACTCTCAGGCAGACGGGCAGGAAATCTCCATCAAAACGAGATTAGTGTGTGAAGGTGTTGAGCTAGCTGCTGGCCAAAGTTCCATCACTATCAGGCTGTTATTGCTCTTGAGTATGAAAAGCGCAGGGTTGAGTGCACACGGCTGGACGTGCCTGAATCAGTTTAAGTGAACAGTATCGGAGGTTCTGAGTAATGAAACAGCTTTATATTGCCAACGCTGATGAGTCAGAGTTCGACAGAAGCACATGTTTAATTACCTGCAAGAAAAGCAATCAACCTTGCCTTTTACGATCCCATACAGCCTGCGGTACTGCACCAAGGTTAAATAAGTATGGAATAAAACACAACGGGACGGGAAAGTCCTCTGTCGTGAAAAAAATTCCCGGGTCTGGAGTTTAATTCTGCTCACTTTCAGATCGGGAGAAGTATAGAAATGTTGAAATCATATTATAAAAAAAAAGTACTGATGTTCTGTTATCAGAATAAAATTCAAAGTGCTGGTTCTGAAGGCTGGTTTAATGTTCACACACTCGCCTGCATGTTTCATGGACATCAGGAGGATTGAAAGCGACATCCACTAGATGGCACATCAGAGCCAAAGCATCCCTGTCCGCCTGGTCTGTAATGTTTACGATTTTATGCACAGCAACGTTAAACACTCTGACAAGCTCTGCTGTCTTTAAAACATTACACTGTCATCGTGATTGTTGTCATGGTCTGCATCTCAAATTGAAAACTCTGACCTTTCAATTAAAAGTATTTACTCATCAAGAAAATCCAGAAACCTGCTACACAAAACAGACCTTTCAGTATGTTTGAAAGCTACATGAGAGGTTTTTAAATTTCAGAAACTGGCACTCAGTAACAGTCTAGAATAGTGCACAGATATGCGGTTTAACACACAACACTAGTTTGTTTAGTCGTGTGTGAGCACAGTGTCAAATGGTGCTGTACACACCTCACTGTTTATGTTGGTATTGCACTACAAGGACGCATGGATTTCTGAGGATGTGCATAAGCCGTGCTAAATGACCACGGCAGCCATTTTGTATACACATAGTTAAAGTCAAGTATAATCCAGCCTTCAGTCAGTCATCTTTGGACATTAACTTATACCCAGCATATGACTTTACTTGCTTTACCTTAACACTAATTAGCTAGTAGCTAGAAAACTGTTCTGTCTGGATATTTTTTGTGAGGAAAGTACAAGAACAAAGAGTTAACCTTAGCAGCTAGCAGGTTAGATGTTATCTAACCTGTTATCATACTATGTTAGCTAAATAATTTCAATTTTAATTGAATTAAGAGAATTCTGCAAGATAAGCAAATCTCTTAAATTTTTAAACATTTTCCTCAGACAGAGTGACAGTTTGTTCAGCCATGTTTGTCAAAACTTTCAGGTCCAGCTAATTATGGAGTTATGTAACCCATCAACAGGGTGGATTAAGGTCTACACAGGCCCCTAAGCGCAGGGATTTTAAGATGTTCTAGTTTAAGTCTGAGGATGAACTCTTCCACTTTGAGTTTTATGAATCAGTTTCTTAGACAAGTGAATTTACTGAAAGGCTACCAGGAAAGCTAGGTAACCACATTCATTAAATTCATTCCCAACATGCACACATTCATTCGTAATCTTATGCCTAATAAGCAGAAAACGGCTCAGTATTGTCACATTGACAATAGCACATTACATTACATGAATCATATAAACGTTTGCATCCCTGGATATTACTGTCAATGGTTTAACGTTTCTATCATAGAACAGTTGTCAAATATTACTTTAGCTACTTAGCTTGCATCTTATGTCGCACTCATTCACCGTTAAAACTGAAGTGTCGTGCGGCTTCTGTAAAAATTAAATCCCACCTTCTTTGATTTGATTGGCCATCTCAAACATTTTGACATTGAGGAGCGCTGCTAGACCGCCGAAGCAGACCACCCTAAAAATGTACCATTTTTAACTTATTGTCATCCTAACAACATACATAGGTTCAGAGTTTACAAGTTTACAGAGTTTACAAGTGAAGTTGACATAGGGAGGGGTGACGTTGCCTGTTATTTTAAAATCTCCATCCAGTAACACTAGTAACTACTACTGTAGAATTAATAATTATGGACCAATCGAATACATGCATGGAATTAGGTTAGCCTGGGCATTAATCTGCCCCTGCCCGTCAAGGATACAGCCTTCGCTCGCTTTCTTTAAATTTAGCCAAAATTAGTGAACTGGACCTGAGGAATTAACATGAAAGCTCTTCTGTTCACTCAGGTCTGGTGTTTGGGAAACGAGAGTCGTTACCACATCAACCGCACAGTGGATGGTTCCACCTTCTCCATGGTGATCACGGGTCTGGTCCCGGGCATCCGTTACGGCGTGGAGGTGGCAGCCAGCACCGGAGCCGGACCCGGAGTGAAGAGCGAGATCACCTACTTCCAGCTGGGTGAGTCGATTCAGCCAAGACTCACCATACCTCACTACACCTCACCTCACCATACCTCACTACACCTCACCTCACCATACCTCACTACACCTCACCTCACCATACCTCACTACACCTCACCTCACCATACCTCAACACACCTCACCATACCTCAACACACCTCACCTCACCATACCTCACTACACCTCACCTCACCATACCTCACTACACCTCACCTCACCATACCTCAACACACCTCACCATACCTCAACACACCTCACCTCACCATACCTCACTACACCTCACCTCACCATACCTCACTACACCTCACCATACCTCAGCACACCTCACCTCACCATACCTCACTACACCTCACCTCACCATACCTCACTACACCTCACCATACCTCAACACACCTCACCTCACCATACCTCACTACACCTCACCATACCTCACTACACCTCACCTCACCATACCTCACTACACCTCACCATACCTCAGCACACCTCACCTCACCATACCTCACTACACCTCACCTCACCATACCTCACTACACCTCACCATACCTCAACACACCTCACCTCACCATACCTCACTACACCTCACCTCACCATACCTCACTACACCTCACCTCGCCATACCTCACTACACCACACTGCACCGCACCTCACTACTCCACACCGCACCATACCTCACTACACCTCACCTCACCACAAGTCTCACTGCACCACACTGCATCTCACTACACCTCTCACCATACCTCAATACACCTCACCTCGCCATACCTCACTACACCACACTGCACCGCACCTCACCTCACCATACCTCACCTCACTACACCTCACTACACCTCTCACCATACCTCAATACACCTCACCTCGCCATACCTCACTACACCACACTGCACCGCACCTCACCACACCACACCTCAATACACCTCACCTCACCATACCTCAATACACCTCACCTCACCATACCTCACCGCGCCTCACCACACCACACCTCACTACACCTCACCTCACCACACCTCACTACACCTCACCTCACCATACCTCAATACACCTCACCTCACCATACCTCACTACACCTCACCTCACTACACCTCACTACACCTCACCACACCTCACTACACCTCACCTCACCACACCTCACTACACCTCACCTCACCATACCTCAATACACCTCACCTCACCATACCTCAATACACCTCACCTCACTACACCTCACCTCACCATACCTCACTACACCTCACCTCACCATACCTCACTACACCTCACCTCACCATACCTCAATACACCTCACCTCACTACACCTCACCTCACCATACCTCACTACACCTCACCTCACCATACCTCACTACACCTCACCTCACTACACCTCACTACACCTCTCACCACACCTCAATACACCTCACCTCGCCATACCTCACTACACCTCACTACACCTCTCACCACACCTCAATACACCTCACCTCGCCATACCTCACTACACCTCACCTCACCATACCTCACTACACCTCACCTCACTACACCTCACTACACCTCTCACCACACCTCAATACACCTCACCTCGCCATACCTCACTATATCACACTGCACCGCACCTCACCTCACCATACCTCAATACACCTCACCTCACCATACCTCACCGCGCCTCACCACACCACACCTCACTACACCTCACCACACCTCACTACACCTCACCTCACCATACCTCAGTACACCTCACCTCACCATACCTCACCGCGCCTCACCACACCACACCTCACTACACCTCACCTCACCATACCTCAATACACCTCACCTCACCATACCTCACTACACCTCACCTCACCATACCTCACTACTCCACACCGCACCACACCTCTCACCACACCACACCTCACTACGCCACACCACACCACACTGCACCACACCAAACCTCTCACCGCTCCGCACCACACCTCACCACACCACCACACCTCTCACTGCACCACACCTCTCCACACCTCACTACACTACACCTCACCACACCTCACTGCACCACACTACACCTCACCACACCACACCACACTGCACCACACCACACTACATCTCACCACACCACACCACACTGCACCACACCACACTACATCTCACCACACCACACCACACTGCACCTCACCTCACCGCACCTCACCAAACCTCTCACCGCTCCGCACCACACCTTACCACACCACCACACCTCTCACTGCACCACACCTCTCCACACCTCACTACACTACACCTCACCGCACCGCACCTCACCACACTGCACCTCACCTCTCACCACACCTCACCATACCACACCATACCAGGTTCCAATATATGATCTAGTCTATTAAGTAGAACTGTTTTAATTTTAGAAATTCTGAAGACGTAATATAGTTTTGTCACAATATGCAGTATTTGGCTAACAATATCACGCCATTCTTGAGGTAAAAAGAGCTCTGGGCAGCAGATTCTTGGCATAAGATTAAAAAAAAATTTCTCTGTGTATTTTAATCAACTTCGATTTTTAATTGCATACAGAAAGCGTTTCGTTCTTTCATGATGTATAACACTGAACCACCCTTCAAGCCTTTTCCACTTTGTTACCAATAATTAAACTTAAATTGTTCTGAATTCACATCATTTTACTGTTTTGCATAAATTGTTCTTTCAAGCTCCTTAAATCTTGTAATGCAGGTTTTTAATTTCCATTGTTGTAAGCTATTTTTCAGCTTCCTTTGGAAAGTTCTAAGTGTTTACTTTTTTCACTTCCAGAAAGTGTGAACGTGTCTAAAATAATAAACTCAGTGTACCCAGTGTTGAATGACAGCGTTTAATCTACTTACATTAATGCTACATGAATTAAAGTTGAGTGATTGCTGTGAAACAGTAAAATACATTTTTACACTTGAAGTCAGAAGATAAAGGGCAAACTCGTGTCGGGATTTAAGACGACAAAGGATGAACCTCACACAGACACACACCTGCACGTTCAAGGGGACGTTTTACTGCGGTGTGCTTTGAAGTATCTGACAGGTCGAGGAGAAGCGGCATTGTAAAAAGATGCCACAGTTTTTCTGTCGTCGAGCAGCATCAAACCCACCCCCCCCCCCCCACCCCCCCCTTCTGACCTGCTCCAAACACACCAAGGAATATCAAGATACACCACGAAAGCCTTTTTGACCAAAGCTCAGCAAAGCTTTTACCAAGGAATTTAGCTGTAAAGAATGTGAATGCACATTTTCACCTACCTGGTCATTTCCCAGTTCCCACCCACTAGCCCTTGTCATGCAACAGTGAACAACCAGGGAGGGTGAAGGTTAACACGTGCTTCCTCTGAGACCCATGAAGCCAGCCAATCGCATCTTTTCAAACTGCCGCGGGCAATGTAGCACACTCGGAGGAAAGCGCTATCTGCCCTCTTCCACATACATGAGCTCACAGAGGCATTTGGCTGTGGCATGGTCAGGATTTGAAAGCTCAATCTCCAGATGATAGCATGAACGCTTTTCTGTTGTGCCGTGACATTGTGAGCCGAAATCCCAGGAACACTGACGTGGCTGGAATCTACTGGAATGAGACGTAGTACGTACAGGGTGATTAAAATAAATGTTAACACTTATATGACACTACAATACCATGGGGGACTGATAGCCCTCCATCCATGCCACAACCTTTCTTCTTTGCTCCAAACTCAATCTGGTAGCCATTTCACCAAGGAAGGAAGGAAGAAAGAAAGAAAGAAAGTTATTGCCAGTAAGTGTTAACATAGTGTTAATGCTTTTTTAAATCACCCCAGGAAACAAATAAATTACAAGGGAATAGCTACTGACTGGGGTATTTGATCAAAACTATTACCACTTAACAAAAATAAATAAAGAAATAAATATCTGGAAATTCGATAATATCCCAGGTTTTAAGGGCGAGTGAACTCACACACATGGAGGGACAGGAAGACAAGAAGAATTAAGCATGTACACAAGAGGGACTACCATGGAGCTTTGAGCATCTGGGTTTGAAGAAAAGTAAAGCTTTTGCCTCCAGCTTCAAGATGTCTCTTAAATGATAAAAGCGACTAAAACAAAAAAAAGATGAAAACAGTGCAGGGGGGGAGAGAGAAAAGCAAGTCAACGGGAAGAAATGTGCGCTGGGAAGGATGGGCCGAGCTCCTTTTATGTGGCGAGCGAGTGTGAGACAGAAGCAGACGCTTTGTTGTCTGCTGTTTCTCCAGACATGCCAGGCATTTTTTTATGCTTCATAACTGGAAAAACTGATCTGTAGACCAGAATTCCAAATTAGAGTTTGAATTACTCTGATTAGTTTCGTTAATTAGAATTAAATCTAATTAAAGAAGAAAAATTAAAGCTAATTAAATTTATTGAAATGTGTGAACATCATCCAGTCCTGGATGAAAAACTAGTTTTTTTCTGCCTCTTGATGTGCGTTTTTTGTTTCTCGTCTTGTCTCTGCTCCAGACTCCTCAGGGAAGATGACTCAGTCCATAGTGGACCCAGAGGACACACTCTCTCAGCAGATCTCAGACGTGGTAAAGCAGCCAGCCTTCATCGCCGGGATCGGCGCGGCGTGTTGGATCATCCTCATGGTGTTCAGCATCTGGCTGTACCGCCATCGCAAGAAGAGGAGCGGCCTGAGCACGAGCTACGCCGGCATCCGCAAAGGTACGCCAGCAAACTCAGCAATGACTTCTTCTGGGCAGCTGTTTTTAAGGTTTATTTTGAGCTAAATGTTTTTAACTGCGTGCCAAATATTTTTAGACAGACTGTTTTAAAAGGAAAAACAAGTAAAATTAGAAGTTAAATACTAAATGCAGCTAGTGTGCAGAAATAACAGACTCCAAATCTTAGGGTGCTTTCACACATATTATCCAGAATCAGAGCGAAATTAATCTTTTTGGTTTGGTGGTTGGTTTGTTGTTGTTGTTGTTTGTTTGTTTTTTCACCGAAGATTGCCCTGGAGACAATTCTTATCGTCATACTTTCACATTTGTTTATTCACCATTGATCATGAGGTTTGTTAACTAATGCTAGCAAGATATCTTCTGGTGCTGAACTATGGTAATTATTAAGCTAATTAAAAAAAGTCATATGTCTTGGTGGTGTAGGTCTGAAAACGGTCTCCTAACACTCCTTCATTCTTTGGGTCAGACAGAAAAAGTAAAACAAACCAAGTGTGTGTAGAAAGCACAGAATCTACCAAGCACGGAGCCAGTGCTAAATAATTGATTAGTTAATTATAGAAATAATCTTCCAGTGTGAATCCTGTGTTTATTTTCTCTTTTTCTTCAAAATCTCCAGAACACGTGGCATTTCTGCAGCACTACAGCTCTGTCCTTTGGCTCAGTTTAGCAGCTTTTTAAAAAAAATGCTGCAACCCAAAACAAAACACAGGCATGTTTGATTCACTTCCTGCTTTCGAGTCGATTCTGAGTCGAATCGCTTTCTCACTAGAATTCACATGATGTGTTCTCACTTGACTAAAGAACCGTACCAAGGGGAGAACACCTGATAATAGGGTTCTGTTCAAACATACTAAACACCACAAATATGAAAGCACACTTAGATTCTTCTTTCTGTTGGCGTTAGATGAGTAAGAGGTGGTTTCGTTGTGTGTTTGAAGCAGTACTGAACTTGACGGTGCCTTGAGACTATGACCTGAGCATCTTTAAGTTCCTACATGTAAATAGATTATGTAAATATATCTCTTTACCATGAAGAAACTTTGTTCCTTATATTAAAGTGGTTAAAGTTCAGCATTGAAAAGAGTGAAAAGAGTAATATTCACTGCCTCTCATGTCCTTACTTTGCCTCTTTTCAGTCCTGATACAGTCCGTAGCGGTATCTATCGGTATCTGATGAAGCGTTATTGCTCTTTCATACCTCTCGCTTTCACTTGAGAGTTCAGGCACTCAGGAGATCGCACAATGGAGTTTTTTCCTGATGCTGGCACTGAGCTGCAGGCACACAGTCTGAAGGACATTCAGCTAATGGAATGCGTATTGGCAAGCTGGAGGCTGTGCTAAAAAAGAGAAGCGAATCTGGCTATTCATTCACATTAGCATTCACACAATCTGAAGGTTGACATGTGCTCAACCTTTAGAACATGAACACTGTGACATTGAAAAGGATTCAGCTTTCGAAGTTCAGCGAGATGTTCGTCCTTTCGCTTCGAGTCAGACTGGCCCTGGTTTAGATCTGATTCGATTTTAAGCAGTATTCCTGTGATAAATTACTCTAAACTGGCCAAAATATTTCCTTAGCTTTCCTGAAATGAAGTCAGCTAAGATACGTTTGGTGTCTAATATTTGCTTCTTTGGTTTTGTAATGAAGCTAAAAAAGAAAAAAAAGAAAAAAAAAAGAAAAGAAAAAAAAAGCTGATCTGTTTTTGCAAATACATACAGAAACTCATCAAGTTCTTGTTTAGGACACAGGAACAAAACTTCACACTTCACTTTTTCTTTGGTTTGGTTTTTGGCTCCACCCACCAAAGTTTGACGGCAGTATCAGAAATCTGGAGTCAATGCACATTATAAGATTTAAGTTTTTTCTTAAATTTGTAGCAGAATTGCTGACATTTACAGCTGTAGCCTTTAGCTTGTAGTATTTGCCATTTTCGTCCTGATTTTTGATGATACAGGAACCTGAAAACTACAGCGTTCAGAACAAGCATGAAGAAAATTCCCCCAGGAGAAAAGCCAATTTACCGAAGGGGAAAGGACGCAGGACATGAAAGACATGCATTTACTTCTGCTAGCAGTTATTTACGATTTTGCCCCACCATTATCATGGTTAGCTTTGACCTGTGAATTCACGATCCTTGGTCTTGTGAGCCAATAGAAAACAAGTGGGTGTGGCTGTGATTCTTTGGTCAGTAAAAAATGTAATAAATGGTGGAGCTGCTTACCATGGCACACATCTGGAAAAGAAAGCTGTTTCATCCACTAAGAGGCATTTTTTTCTCTCTGCTGCTGTTGGGGGTGTAGATACAGATGATCACTGATATCTTCCAAACTTTTCTTTTGATGTAGGTACGTGAAAAGAAAGCGGTTGTTGTCACGTATTCATATGCAGTACAGTGAAATTCTTTTCTTGCATATCCCAGCTTGTTATGCTGCGTGACATCTATACGCCAAACAGCAAACATGTCTTGGCTGATTGACTAAACTTGATGGTTCTCTAATATAAAAAAATAAATAATAATTCTGTTTTGCTAACACTTCACTAGATATACTTTTGTGCTAAAGCAACAGAACAGGTATTTCCACTGAGTCCATGGGCAAGTCTGATCTTGCATTTGAAGCTGAGGTCAAAAGTCAGGATCTGGAAAGACTCTTATGGCTAACACTCGCTGGCATTCACACTCACACTTGAGGAAGCCACAAGGCCACAAGCTACCCTCACTGAACTGGATGCTGGGAAAAGCCATGTGTGTGTTGAAACAAAGAAATGGCTCACTGTGACCACATACACACGAGTTTATCTGTGTGCTTATAAGCAATATGGCCAGCTGTACTCCCCAAACTGTCATTACAGACGTGACATTCACTGAGCAGCTGAGCCAGATTTATTTATTTATTTATTTATCGTCTATCATCGCGGCGTTTTATACGCTCTGGGACGTATGGCAGGCGTCCGTCTCATCTCGTCTCATCTCGTCTCGCCTCGTCTGTTTACCTCTGAACAGATAAATACATATGATAACAACATCAAAAAATGCCCACATCTATTACGGTGATCTTTTTGTACGCTGGGATTTCTGAGCGCCACCAAACAGACAAATGGAGAAGAAAAAAGGTGACATTTAAAGGCCATGGCTCGGCATGCTGAGCGTAAATACGGAGGATAAGAGACGGTGGAGGTGGAAGCCGATATGACGTGTTGTCATGTCGCAGTCAAAAAGTGGCAGAGGAGTTAAGCAAAGTGGTTTCTTCTTTCTTTTGATATTGAAATTGCCTGTTTGTGTATATTCACCGTTTTACACACTCACAGCGATGCCATAAAAGCTTTTTTTATGCTCCGTCAGTCACTTTATGGTATTGTTTGATGGTAGTAGAGATTATTTAAGATTATGTATTGAGGATAACAGTATTGCAACACCCGGGACTTTGTTTTCAGCGTCATAAATGTATATAATTGCACATAGTCACTGCTAAAGTTGTATTACTAACATGGACTTTGTTGTGTTTGGTTGCTCATTAATAAAGAATAAAAATCCTTTTATAACACCTGACATTCCATGTTCTTCCAAATTTCCATTTCTCTACAGAAAAAGACCTTTTTAAAAAAAAGACATTTTAATGGGCAAGTCATGAAGCTTGCCCATTAGAATGTGATGTTCAGGCTCAAGTGTTTTAAACAATGCATGATGTTTAGTGAAATGTTAACTGTGCAAACAAAAGTACAAATGCAAGTTTAAAAATTTAAGTAAATGAATAAAATAAACATAGAAAGAGCTTATGGACAGTAAGGAATAAAACTCTCTGTGCTGTTATAGGAAAATAATCAACAATGGGATGGTGTGATGAAGTAGAGTTACTCTTACCAACCTGAAGTTCATTAATTTCCTATAGCAGCATGTCCTGAAGTGTTTTATTCCTCTTATACCACAGCAGCAACGTCATACTTTTTATCTGTTTATTGTTACATTTAATGTTGTGGAACGTCCGTGAAGCAAGTTAGTTCCTGTTCTCACTTACGTTATAGCAGCTATAAACCTCTCTTCTTCTCTCTTGACGTTAATTTGACAAAAAAGAACCACAGAGAAAGCGTAAACTCATCTGTCATGAAGGAGTTACAGCTTTATCTCTGACTGTTACAAAGCCCTGACACTGGAGACTCCTTCCCTAAATGTTAAATAAAACTTCGCCATATCAATGATTATAAATTTTTTCTTTGTTAAATAATGTTTATAAATATGTTGATTAATCCGTCACAATTATGTGAAGCGTCTGCTTTACAAGTCCCTGTGAGTTAGCAGTTACTATAGAAACTATAACGTGTGCATTGATATAAACCTGGGATTTTCAGTCCAGTCGCATTCTGAAAAATCAGATTTGAGAATCCCACAGCGCTGTGCTATAATTAATGGAATAAATAAATCTATGGTGTATCTACATGATGTATATAAAACGCAGAGGATGAATGTGGCATGTACTGAATAGTAAACAGTGAAGTATGATAGTTAAAGGGTAGGTAAATCTATGCTAGCTGTATAGCGTGTAGAAGACAGTGACAGTGTTGAGTGTAATACATTTTGGGTGGATTATCATGTGGGTCATGTGGATAAACCTCATCGAATAACTCAAGATTTCTGAGTCAGGAAGAGAGATTTTTATCTGTACAGTTGGTATTATGCCAGGTTTCCTACATGCTGCCTCAGTAACGGCCCTCTTTTAAATCTTCTTTTCTTCCATGTTCTGACCTTCGGATCTGCAGTGCCATCGTTCACCTTCACGCCTACCGGTAAGCGCTTATGTTATACCTTCTATATTATAAGAGCTCCAGCTACTAAGGACTTTACTTTCTTGGTTGGCACTAACAAGCAGCACACAGTGCAACTTATCTCAGCCTGCTTTTAGAGAGCAATGTTGCTTTTTAGATTCAGAGCAGCACTGCTATATATCCACTTCACTCCCTTCACATATCTGCTAGTTCTCCTCACTCAGACTCCTGACAGAGGAATCACACAGGACATCAGAGACAGCAGCCCAGCTCAGTAAACCATGTTCTCTGGTTAAAAATACATCTCCCCACAAGAAAGAGCGCCAGTCTGGAGCTTCTCACGCAGCCATCAAAGGCGGCTTTGGGAGTCCGCCGAGCCCCTCTGAATCCGGCTAAAAAGGAGGAACGCTTTACTAAAGAAAGCTGTTAAAGACGGACAAGAACGGATCAAAGCTCCTCCGTTTGGCTCTGCGTCTCAGCCGGGTTCTGATGAGGTGACAGCAGAGCTCTCGTGGCCCAATTAGACAAAAACGGAGAGGAGCTAGAGCTCTATGACTTATTGCAACTTTTCCATAGCAGCCAGAAGAACAGGGCCCACTTTCACACCCTCCTTCCATCGCTCGCTGTTTGAGGTAGTTTCCTTTCACACTAATCAACCTCCCATTGACGTCTGCACAGTTATGAGTGCCAGTAAAAAAAAAAACAAGTAAAAAGAGAAGGAAAAGGAGACTGATTGGAGTGAACCTTTTTCTGCATGAATGGAAATGGATCTCGATTGCGATCAGTGACACTCTGCCAAGCTTTAAGTGAAACCCCAGGTTCTGCTAGTGGAGCATTGCCAAACACTTAGCTGCCAACGCTAACCGCCCGAATATTGCCTCCTGAATCAGTATTCATAGATCTGAAAATGTCCCGTATCAGCGCTAAACAGTGCAGGATTTCGGGCCAGAGTGTGTCTGCTGTAGTATATAATTCAGGAAATTATCTGCGTGAACTGAGATCCAGCTCGCTGTCTGAAGTGGGGAAAAGGAGTGTGAGTTGTTGTGAGACTGGACTGAAAGTTGGGGTTTATCTTTCCTTGTCAAACTGGAGAGTGGATGTTAAAGCACCATGCCCAAAGTGCCAGCACACAAAGCAGGGAGTGACTCAGGCTTCTGGCAACACACAGACGTTTAATTAGCTTGCTAGTCAAGTCCAGAAATTTGTCTCGTGCTTGCCAGTGTTCCGACATTTACTGTTACATATGCATACATACTCTTTCTTATCACTGTTTCCACTTCTTTTGCAGTTTCCTATCAAAGAGGAGGAGAAGCTGTGAGCAGTGCTGGCAGGTGAGTCAGAATGTTTCATATGTCACAGCTATATACATATGGGTGACAAATTAAAGGAAAAACCAACATAAAGTGTCTTAGTAAGAAAGGGTTTGTTCGCCACCAGAACATCATCGATTCTATAAGTCTCTGTACTGGAGAGATCACTGAACACCGCTCTTTTTTTAACACATCACTCCAAAATCTCCCATATGTGTCCAGTTTGCTGTGTGTGAAGACCATAGAGTAAGATTTACATCATTTTCATCCTCATCTAACCATTCAGCGAGCCCTCGTGCCCTGTGGATGGGGGACGGGGTCATCCTGGAACAGACCACGCCCATGAGGGTGGAAATGTTTCATCAGAGGATAAAAGTGATCAGTCAAAAGAACTGCTGTATTGATTTGCTTGTGAGAAAAATCAAATATCCCTACTGCATATCAAATCAAAGCCACTGGTTTTTCCTTCAACACACATTCTGCACAAAGAGCGCAAAGGAGCGAACATCTCCGTTCACAGAAGATGAACTGATTTATATTCTAATAATGAGTGAAATTCCTCAGTAAGAAACTGGAACTAATTTGAACGAACAAGAGAAATGTGCTTGGATTGTCTTTAATACAGTGAAAGGTGTTTAAATGTGAAAGTGAGGAATGTAAGACAGGTCCTGGGAATTTAACAGGTTGATATATTTTGGTGATAAAGTATAAATTTGTCTGATAATTTGTACTACTTTGAAATGACAACAGAACCACTCACTGTACACTACAGTGTAATTGCTTGTGTAGGGCACAAGGGGGCACTCTTGGGTTTATAAAGCTGTTTTTGTGCATACTGAAAATGGAGGTTGCCTTGTACAACAAAGCTAGAAGAAATCAGAGACAAAAGCTCATCTCTTCCCACTTCCAAATTGCTCTTGCGTGTTAATGCAAGAACTGACAAGATTTTCCTCGGCGCATGTTCATGATGAGACAGGGATGCAGTAAGAAAGAAAAACAGGGAAGAACACTCTACTCCAAACTCAAGCCCAGTGTCTCTTGGTGGTGAGACATCCTAGTCCTGCTGGGCGTTTCCCTTTTGTCTAGAGTCAAATATCTTGAGGTGACGTTGTTCTTGAAATATCTAACATAAATCGAGTGAAGTGGGAACATGCGAGCTGCACCTGCTAGTGAGCACTGTGGTGTGTAAGAGAGCGGTAGTGAAATGCAATCCAGGGCAGTCGGGACAGGAGGACGTTTAATTCACAGCGTTGAACGTTTGACTTTGATGTTCTGGTGTTCGACTTCTCCTTATTAAGTCTTTCAGTTTCTTTCCTGGTCTTCACATTTGACCTTGTGCAAGTCGCCCTCTTTTTTAGTGAATATTTTGTTGTCAGATCCAGTCACATGCTTCCATAAACCTCCATTTTTATTTGCTGTCGAACACTTTAGTGATGCGTTGTGGCAGCGAGGTGATGTGTGATAGAGCACTACAACAGATCATTCAGGAAATAGGGCTATTATGATATCAATATTGGGATATAATAACATCATGCTACACTCTTGCAAGTATTTGATTTGAAAAGTATCTTTTTCTTCGTAAAATATGTTGCGCTTTGCCAGCTAAAGCTCAGCAGAATTATATATCATGACACATATCATGTTTAAATATTGTGTAATATTATTTGCCATAATGCCTATTGGGAAGATTTGCATTTCCTGATAAGTGTTAGCTAAACATGATGTGTTTTTATCAAGAATTTTAATTATCATGCATGCACTGAGGTCAGTGGAAAAGCAAACAAACGGCATATTTGTGTTTATTTGGCTTCCAGCATCGGTGTAATGAGTGTCCTGAAGTGTATGCCACTGGAATGCAAAATTGTAGATTTTGGTTTTAAATTTGGTTCTTATCATATAGATCATAGATGCAAATGGTTCTCTGTGGGGTTTATGCTTTACAGCATGTAAATAAAAAATACAGCATGACAGCTAGGGTCTCGATTTGGCGTGTGGATTAAAAAGTTAAAATGGAAACAGCTAACAAAGAAACTTGCACAAAAGGAAAGTGTTCTTGTGTCATAAAATCTAAGAGCCTATCATGCTCCAATATGCAAATGGATGCCAAGAAACATTTGTGTGAAGTGTTTCCAGTTTGCATATTAACATTTCCCAATAAGAATAGAAGCCTAGTCACTTCTGTTTTTTTTCCATTGTTGTGGAACCTCCATATTGAGCAAAAGTATTATTATTTACTTCTCTATTACATGATGTTTCCTCGGGATTATCGCTCATTTTCTTTACATTGAAAGCACACTATGCATATTAATATGGTAATATGACCTTTGGTGGCTTTAACAGTGTGCTGGTTGTGTGTGCACAGGCCTGGTTTGTTGAATATTAGCGACTCGGCCACCCAGCCCTGGCTAGCGGACACATGGCCCAACAACTGCTCCAACCAGAACGACTGCAGCATCAACTGCTGCACCGCCAGCAACGGCAACAGCGACAGCAACCTGGCCACCTACAGCCGCCCTGGTGAGTCAGCACTGAACAGGAAGCTATATGTGTGTATATGTGCACGTTGAAGGTTAAAGCAGGGCTGTTTTAGACGGAGAATAAAAGGTAGCCCGAGCCTGGGCCTGGCCCTTATGGGGTCTGCTCTGCCAGCTAATCAAATTTGCCAGCTGATTTCCATACTGTTGTTGTAGCGTCTAAATGCAATTTCCCCTAAGTGCTTCCTTATTTAGGAAACAGGGAGCAGTTGCAGAGGTCAAAGAGAGTGAGTTGAGTGTGTGTGTGTGTGTGTGTGTGTGTGTGTGTGTGTGCGCGCCTACTGTATGTCCGAGAGGGATGGTGCTGGAGGAAAAATAAGTTATATAAAAAGGCAGAGTGTGCGGAATGAGTGATGGAGCCTTTCCAGGTGATTTTTTTTTGCAGGTGTCAGCAAGAGCTGCGTGAAATAGCAAAAGGGGAAATGATGTTTAGCAGGAACACTGACTAAATGTGTAACAGTATGAACAGAACATCAAGGTAGGGAGAGTGAAATTGCTTAAATACGTGACTTGAGACAGTGGGATTGTAATGAGCATCATTAATGTACAAATACTGTGCTGCAACTGCAATCACAATATACAGTCGGGTCCACGAGTATTTGCACAGTGACACAGTTTTTGTCATTTTGCCTCTGTACACCACCACAAGGGATTTGAAATCAAGCAATCAAGATGTGATTATAATGTAGACTTTCAGCTTTAATTCTTTTATTATTAACAATAATATTGCATTAACTTTTTAGCAATTACATTACATTTTTTACAGCGTCCCTCCATTTTCACAGGCTCAAAAGTAATTGGACAAACTAACATAAGTATAAATATAAGGTTTATTTTTAATACTTGGACACAAATCCTTTGCAGTCAATGACTACCTGAAGTCTGGAACCCACAAACATAACCAGATTCTCCCTTGAGATGCTTTGCGAGGCAATATTATGTAAATTCTATCAGTCCAAATACTTATGGACCCGACTGTATTAATGGTGTGAATTTCCCACTTTCTGATAATATGATACACATCTCAATACACAGTATTACGATACGAAACAAGTGACAGCTCAATACCTTTCAATTTACCACTGATCAGTTGCAAACTGGTTCATCAGCGATACAGTTTGATTTGATTCAGGCTCAAAAATCAGTTCGGTTAAATATAAGTCTTCTGACAAAGTCTTCAGGGCAGAGGAGTTTACACTTTGCAGTTTCTCGGTAACATGACAAGCTGCACTTTGTGTCTTATCAACTCCAAGAGTGAGGAGAAAAAGAGAGGCTGGTGAGGGAACGAGTGTTTGTCGCTGCTATAACGTACGTGAGAACAGGAACCAATTTGTTCCAAAGCATTAATGTAACTATAAACAGATAAAAAAAAATACAAGGTCCATACTATAATAAAGAAATACTTGTAATTGTTGGTAAATTGCTGTGGTATAAGAGGAATAAAAACTCTTAGGGATGTGCTGTTATAGGAAAACGTTCCACAACATTAAATGTAACTATAAACAGATAAAAAGTATGACGTCTCATTCTTTAATCCCACCACCCTGTCTCTTCCTGTGGGCGTGAACCATGGAGTGTGCATCACTCTTTGGCAAGTATTAGTTTTAACAATTTTTTTTATTTGATTTCGAAGCCAGATCTTAGCTTGTAAATTGATGCAGCCATATCGCAGCAGTTTTTCTTTACACCGCTATAATATATTTTACATTTAATATTTGTAGTGAAATTCACAACATATAGAAATGTGTGATTTAAACGGTTGTCTGTGGAGCTTGGGCTTCACTTGAAGGCTGGTGTGGATTTAGATGTTGGTTCAAATGAGACAGGTGGCAAAAAAAAGCTTTAGAAATGCTCTCGGTGTGAATTGAAATGCTGAAATTCTAGACAGCGGTGACAAACGTTGGTTAAATGATGCTGAAACGGTCGTCTTTTTGTACCACATGCATAAGCACGCCATTTACTGGGCTATGTTTTCACAGACACAGTTTAGTCCAGGCATTAAAACGCAAAAGCGCTTCACTGCACGCCTAATCCGCTCCTTTTATGAGGTGTGTGTTTTACTGCTAACTCAAGCTTTTATCCGAATCACCTTTTTTAAAAGGGAGGAAGGATAAATGCCATGGCCACTCACAGCATGACAGTGTGAAAGCTTGCCAGCCTCTCGCCTGGCGCACCTAAAGCACTAAAACCTTTAGGAAATTAACTGGCTCTGAGACATCTCCCGAAAGGCCACTTGGTAGGTCTTGTTTTGTAAAGACCTTCTTCTTTTCGCACGTCTACTTTTGAAGTGCTGCAGTATCCCTCGTCTTGACAGAAACGAGAGCCGATCCCAAAATCCAACCAACGGCAGCCGTGTGGTATTTACCACTGAGCTCCGAGTTCTGATCCTGGGCAGGATTTGAATATTTTATGAGCGAGGGGAAAATTGGATCTGTCAGAAGGGTTTTTTTTTACAGTGCTGCTCCTTTCCGGAAGGTTTTGATTTGGACGGGATGCAACACGCGGCTTGATGAGAAGAGCTGTCTCCTTGAAAAAGGCACAGCTTCAGATAGAGCGTTTGGCACGGCTTATAAGGAAGCGGATAAGCTAAAGCACCACGATGAAAAGAATTAAATAGCAGCTGCAGAGTTTGTAAATCTTTGGATGTGATGATTTGGCGGTTCCTGGGAAGTTCAGAAATATTGTCCCAGCACCAACAGGTCTCATCTAAAGCAGCCTTTCATTGCTAAACATGTCATTGCTAAGAATTTTTTGAGAGGACTTTACATGCTTTGAACCAACCAGAGTTATCAGCTCCTACAGCAACTGTAGTCATTTTTAAGAAGACCACGTCAATCCCTGAATCATTCCTCTGTCTAAAGGTCTGCTTGGTGTAAATATCACAGACCGGACATGCATTTGTGATGTACTAGGTAATGTTTTAACATCTGACTTTATGTCTGTTGCCAGCTAGGCAAACAGCAAAGCTTGGTGCAACAGTTTTAGATTTATGCCTTTAGTATATTACGTAAAGTGTAGAAGTATAAAACAAGCCCTGCAGTGTCAATTCCCAATCATTGCAGACGTAAGATATTTCTTGTTAGCGATACGAGTATTAGTCATATATTGACTGGTTCAAGAAATCTCTCATTCTTAAAGTAGACCAAAATACCCGCTAGTCGCTACGCCACCCTAGCTAGCATCTCAGTAGCCTCTCGTATCTAAACTCAAATCCTTACACATTACTACGTTAAGTTGAAATCTTAAGGCCCTGTTAGACAGATCTCTTCCCCTCTCCGTTCATCCAGCTGACTGCATCGCTAACTACAGTCAGATGGACAGCAAACCCAGCAACCTCCTGGTGCCGGACTCATCCCTCTACGGAGACGTTGACCTCTCCAACAAGATCAACGAGATGAAAACGTTCAACAGCCCCAACCTGAAGGACGGGCGATTGGTGGGGCCTGCGGGCCAGCCCACGCCTTACGCCACCACCCAACTCATTCAGTCCAGCCTGGGCACCAACCACATTGGCAGCGCTGACCTCAACGAGAAGCAGAACTGGAAGGGCTGCCAAGGGACACCTCAGAAACAGCAGGAAGTGACCTCACAGCTGCAGCACAGCATCATGGAGCAGAACAAGCTGAACAAGGGTGAGTTTGGTGGAGGGGCGTAGAGGGGTGGGGGACAGAAAAGAGACACCCGACCTCCCCAAAAGGCCTTCATGCTGTCAGTCCAGAGCTTCATTATCTGTGATTGATATGTGCATTCGAGCACTAACTGCTTTGTTCATGATGAGTCACTTTCCCGTTATTTTTTTTCTCCCTTATCCTGACATTCTGTATGTCAAGAGCATCTTTTTTAAAAAAAAAATCATTCTTCAGCCTTTCAAACATCTTCATTTACTGCCAATCACTTCTTTTTTTCCACTTTCCGCCTTCTTTTACTTTCTTTTTTCTCTTTCCCTCTCTAGTTACATGTATGACTAATCCAGGCTTGGCTTTCACAGTTTCTCTTCATTTGTTTTTCACGGTCGTGAAAATATGAGCTCGCTCTGGGGTATTAGCTGTCTTTCCAACGGTGTAGTCATAGCGTTGAGATTACCATCTAAACACAGCGGTGTAATTTAACCTAAAATGTTTTACGCGTCTTTGTATGATGGAAGATTACGTAAATTTGAACGGATAAGTTAAACGTTTTTGCTTTTGATGATAATGGGCATTTTGCATGGGGCTAACAGCATGCACTATTTCTGTCACCTTCTGACCCTGCTCCTGCAGGTCGTATGATATATTTGCACATACTGCATATAGTCACATGTTTACGAATCCTTTGTTTTAGCGAAAAGGAGAACCTAGACACAAACCTGAGCATGGCCTCCATAGTGATGTTGACATGCTGTGTTAGTAATGCAATAATGTCAATATATGTGTCTACAAACCAAAATAATCCAAAATCAGAACAAAGTAAACTCATTGAGGTGAGTCTGAATTAAATTTCGACCTGACTGGGGATCAAGTGAAGTGTATCATCTGTTTAATCATTTGTTAAATGGAAGAATAATCACCACTTTCAAATCTTACTCCTTTCACAGTTGTGCAAGGAAAGTTGGACATTTTAAACGACAAAACAAGAAATTCAAGGGCAAAGTTGGATTTGGAGGACGTGTATAAAAAATGTTGGAAGTAATTCTTGTTTGTACCATCTTTAACACTTAGTGTATGATTTGCTGATACAGATCATTTAAGATTTTTTTTTTTTCTTCCAAAAACAAGCCATTAAATACTTGCCAAAAACCCAAAACTAATGTTAGCTATTGGTACACTTGTCACCAGATATGGTTTGGATTACTTTTGCGAACAGTTCACTCAGAATCTGCAACCAGAATGAATTTATTCAGATTGACCAAAATCTTTGCATGTAAGCACAGCCACTAATTATGTTATGCTTCATGCTAAGCCTCAGACCACTACAGAAGCGGAGACAGCACCATGCCAGCCACCATCCCGTATAACCAGGCTCCTGATCCCAATCCCGCCGGCTCCTACAGCAGCTCCGACCGAGGCAGCAGCACATCCGGTAAGAGATTCGCACACACAAGCGAAGGCAAATATAAACTATGTAACTGCAAGTAAAAATTTTGTAACGATACCCATGTGACTCCAGAAAAGATACTTACCTGCTAGTACTTAACTGCTAGGTTCCTTCCAGCTCAGGAACTCCTTCCACTGGAAAAAAAAAAAAAAAACTCCATGGACCCCCATTGGTTTATTTAAGAGCTTGGTTGGTTTTATAGGCTCATGTGCTAATACCTTGAGGCAGATGGCGCATTTTGGTCTACCGTCACTGTTCTCATTAAAAAACGCAACGTAGTCATCAGTGTATATTGTGAAGTTTTATTGATTTGGCTTTAACTTCCTCATGAATTGCTCAGATTTTTCAGTTTGTCCATGGGTGTGTTTATTTATCTAGCCAGGTTTGTATTAGTATACGATGATATATGATATATGATGTTTCTGTTGGCTCATGTCAAAGTTTTTATTTTTATTTATATTTATTTATCTACCATCTCACACGCTATAATCTTAATATCATGCCGCTGAACCCTTTCATTTCCCCGTGAGGGATTCATAAAAGTTTATCTTATCAGCTCAGATAAAAATGAAGTGGAAGGGATGGTAGATATGAGCCGGGCAATATGATGATATAATATCGATATCATGATAAATTATACCACAGTACATATTGCTGAGATGTTGTGTGTACTGTCCATATTTTTATAATAATTACATATAACAGAACGTCTGATTGGAAGCAGCTGATTAGATGTTAAATTTTTTTATAGAACTATTATTATTTTTCCTAATTCAATAAAAGTATCATCAAACTGGCAGTTTTGCTGGCAGTTTGTTAGCAAACACGTGTACTGTGATACATATTGTACATTGCAGAAATGTCTTTAAGTATCGTGATATGATATTTTTCTTACATTTCTACATTTCTTACATTTCTACATTGTGTTACAAACACTAAAAAATATACAATATACAAATCAAGGACCCCCGGCTATGTGTCTAGACATGTAATTCTGTCATCTAACATTTATTCCAAGCATTCTCTGTTTGAATGTACAGCCCAGTTAAGCAGATGCAGCCTAAGATGCTAATCGTTCCAGGAAAGGAAATTAGAAATCTTTAAGTTATCAGTCTAGCACGTTTTACACGTTTTAAATTTTAATTATTAGTTCCATTATTATTATTACTTTTCATCACACTGCCCTTTAAGTCCCATTTCAAACGCAGCATCTCCTAAAGAGTAATAAATCATATTCAGCACTTGACACCTTGAAATTGCTTTTCCTGGATGGCTTACAGAATTCCAGGAGACAAAAGAAAAGCATTAAGGTCTGAACAAAATGAATAGGGAGCTATTGAGAGTTGTTTTTTTTTTTTTTTTTTTTTGCTCTATCAGGTGTGCACTTGCAGATCTGTAGCATCTCAGTTACCTGCACACTGTTTAAGCTTCAGTGCTAATCTCATTCTCCCTCAGGACCTCACAGGCCAGATTGCGCTCTGTCACATGCTTCGTTTTGGGGTTTTCTCCCCTCTCGAAGTCATTAATTACCCTGGCTTTCATCTACGTTCATAAAACGGGGGGATAATGTTGTCAGAGAAGCGGTGTTTGTTGTACGACAAGGACAAATGGCGGCCATTCTTCAGCGCACGCAAGGCTGCCAGGATAATGCGTCCTATCTATTTTTATATTGTATCCATGGTTCAGGTAATTAAAGCAAAGACTTTGGTATATGGAGGCCTCACAGCTCATTGGCTCTGAATCCTAATGCTTTGTTGTTAATTGGGCCCTAATGTGTTTCTTTTTTTTTTCTTTTCCCTCTTCCTACGTCTAACACTAGGCCACAGAGAGTATTAGCTTTGAAAAACGGCTTCTTTTTTTGGTGCAGCAGGCGTTAATTACAAATAGAGGCATAATGTGCTTGTGCGTTTTACACTGTATAAATTATTGAGGTGCTGCCATTAGTGTCGGAGTGTAAAATTGTCATACGCACATCAAGCTCTGGGGAGGAAAAAAAAAAAAAAAACGAGCCTGTGTTTAGTAATGCGTTTTAATTTGCCAGAAAATGATTTATGACTTTTGCAGTGAGATGGATATTGATAGCGCTGATGGGAGGCTGCACGTGTATAACGCGTGCGTTCTGTGTGTTTGTCAAAACAGGGAGTCAGGGGCAGAAGAAAGGGGGGCGAGCACCTAAAGTGCCCAAGCAGAGCGCAATGAACTGGGCTGACCTGCTGCCTCCTCCACCCGTCAGCCCACCGCCATGTCAGGACTACGGCATCTCAATGGATGACAGGTGGGGTCTATATAAACACCACACACACACACACACACACACACTACACATTCCCCCGACTGTTAGTGGGGGGAAAAAAACCCTGTGTCTCTGTGATGTGGTGTTTAGCTACGAGGCTGAGCTCCAGTGCCCAGTCCCTCCGTCCCGCATGTACCTACAGCCTGATGAGTTGGAGGAGGAAGCAGATATGGAACGCGGCCCTACTCCTCCGGTCCGAGGCACCGCCTCCTCTCCTGCCGCTGTGTCCTACAGCCACCAGTCCACTGCCACCCTCACACCGTCCCCACACGAAGAGATGCAGCCCATGCTCATGGAGAACTCAGAGAACCTACACGAGCGCAGGTGAGCTCTTATTGCAGATAAATGAGTACACCTACTACTTTTTTGCCATTTTATGTCAACCTATTGTTTGTCTTTTCCCCAGACGACAGTTGGTTAGCCCTCCTCCACCACCACGGCCTGTCTCCCCGTCTCACACGTACGGCTACATCTCCGGCCCCCTGGGTCTGGACACGGACGGCATGGAGGACGAGGAAGAAGCAGACGAGACAGATGCAGAAGTGCCACTGGTCCACCAGCGATACCCTCACGCGCTCGTCCCTACACATCAGCACGGGGTGCATCCGAGGCTGACGCTGCGTGGGCTGGATCAGACGCCGGCGTCCAGCACGTGTGAGCTGGACAGCTCCGTCACTGGCTCCATGATCAACGGCTGGGGCTCTGCGTCTGAGGAGGACAGCGGGTCATCGGGACGCTCCAGCATCATCAGCTCATCCGATGGTTCCTTCTTCACCGATGCTGACTTTGCACAGGCCGTGGCCGCCGCCGCCGAGTATGCCGGCCTCCGCGTCGCAAAGCATTCTGGGAAAGGGCCACCACACTATACCGGGCCAGGAGGTGAGGGACATATGCTTACCCGATTTTCCATATTATCATGAAAGTAACAAGATGTATCTTTCCTGATGCCTTTGCCTAATTAGCTGGATATTTTGCAGCACGGAAATACCAAAACCTGCCTTCAGGCCACCGTCCAGCAAGTCCCTTTTCTACAGATAGTAATATGAGTGCAGCTGTGGTGCAGAAAAGACCTCCAAAGAAACAGAAACAGCAAGCAGCTGGACACTTCCAGCGAAGAGAGGCTTACACAGATGGTATGTATTCATAAGGCACTACTAATTTAGTAGTTCTAAATGATAGCAGAGCTCAAGGTATGTTTTTGTGAGTCTATGTTGTTGAGGCTGTTGATGTGCAGATTATATGATTAAGGTTTTCTTACGATAGTCCTTTAATGCAGTAAAGCGACAACATTCCGCTATGGGTGACTTTTCTGACACGGATTGTCACAGCGATTGCATTTAGTCCAGAATTTCAGACACTGCCAGAACTCTATCAGCCATCTTTGGTCCCAAAGGCGCTGGATTGCTAGATCACAAGGGATGCATTGATACCATTTTTTTCCCATGGAGTCCATGTTTCTTGGTACTCGTAGATACCAGTATTGATACCGAGTGATCAATCTACTTAGTATTAATCAATCAGGGGTGTGATGGAACATTTTATTTAGCTCTGTCCTGGTTTAAACAGTGGCCATGAAAAGAAGGCACGTTCTTTCACAATTTGCGTTTCCTACAAGTGGGTAAAAAGACGCGTGAAATGACAAACAGGCTGGCGAACTTGCATGGACACACGTACACTACAATAACGGGCCATCCACATTAGGACAGAAAGAGCAGGATGAGTGACTGTCTCCCGAGGCAGATACAGACTCCTGCACCATCCTTAGGGATGCCTTCCTTCCTCCCACACTAATAAAACTGCCCCAGGTGGTGCTGCTTACCTTTAAGTGCCCCCACAAACCCCTCCTATTTGAGTGTGTACACACACACACACACACACACACACACACACACTGTGCCCTGCAGTGAGGTAAACACAGGGTATTCGTGCAATCTGCTGGCTGGATTTCGTCTGCTTCTTCTCTGGGGCCATCAGAAAGGTCATTGTGTGTGTGCACACATACACACACGCGCACACACACACACACACACAGTCAGCTGCTAGGCTTCATCATTGAGTCACTTGTCCTTGTGTGTTGACATGGAGATTTAATATCAGACACACACAGACCCTGGTCTGATGTCTCAGATCAGCTACTCCCCCTCCCTCCTCCCTCTGCTGTAATCTCTTCATCCCTCCATCCCTCCAGCACACCCCCCGCTCATCTTTTCTCCTCTCCCGTCTCTATTTCTTGCCTCTGAATGGTTGAAGAGCCTCGTCACGCCGCAGCTGCATCTCTGCTGTTTGATAATTCAGTTTTAACAGAAATGACAGAAATTCACATTGCATGCATCTTCAGTGCATTAATTCCACCAGTGAGCCATATGATAGAGGAAAATCACACTGCATTTGTACCATAGTAGGGCTCATACACCGCTACAGTGCTTATTTCTCGATTCTGATTGGGCACAAGGTGCTGATTCATTTTCCACAACAGCAAATCTGATAGTAGTTCTGACTGTCAGTCTAACAACAGGGTCGTATTAATGCGTTCATTCTAATGCCTTGGCATTTCTATAGTAACGATTTACATAAAAACGAAATGAAACGTCTAGTCGTTGGTATGGTGAAGTTTTCTGTAAGGAGACATTTATTTAACATTCATGGAAGGAGTCTCCAGTGTCAGCGCTTTGTAACAGTCAGTAGGGAAGTCTTCAGGACAGAGGAGTTTACACGGTGCGGTTTCTCAGTAACATGGCAAGCTGCATTTTTACGTTTTATTAACTTCAAGAGAAATTGTTTATAGCTAACTTACTTGTAACGAACATGTTTTGTGGATATATCATTTGGAAAGAAATGACAATGTGTCATTCCTTAATAAATAAAGTAAATTGTAAAATAAAATAAACAAATTGTAACTGTTGGCAAATTGCTGTGGTATAAGAGGAATAAAACACTTCTGGACATGCTGCTATAGGAAAATAATCAACTCTGGGCTGGTAACAGTGACTCTGCTCCATCACACCACTATATTTTACTACAACAGCATGACAACTTAATAAATTGATGCGGATTTGCCATAAATGATATGCAAACTTACATACAGTTTAAACTGAACTTGCATTAAGCAATTAAACATGGAGCATCACATGTTAAACCTTTGTGGATTTGTTTTGACAGCCTAAGCTCTAAAAATCGAAACTCACTGACATACTGTTCCTGCAGCAGCATTCCTCACACACACACACACACACACACACGCACACACACTCCACCTTCTGTTAATTTTGTTCTTGTTTGCTCAGTGCTTTGAGCAACACCGAGCTTATTATCTCCTGCTCCTGAAGTTCCCCTGCACTTTATTCTTCAGCCCACACACACACACACACACACACACACACACCTCCCTTCACACTGAACTTGATTCATTACACCATAGCCATGATCACTCTAATCATAATAATGATTTTGTATGCAGTAAAGTGAAGGAGGTATGAAGAATGCGTGCTTTGTGAGAAACGTTATATAATAATTGCTTGTGAATTTGTAGAATGAAAGATACAAAGATGTAAA
Source organism: Pangasianodon hypophthalmus (assembly GCF_027358585.1). Taxonomy (NCBI): domain Eukaryota; kingdom Metazoa; phylum Chordata; class Actinopteri; order Siluriformes; family Pangasiidae; genus Pangasianodon; species Pangasianodon hypophthalmus. Next base: position 23,025,830 of record NC_069723.1, on the reverse strand, counting down.
TCGGTATAATTTGTCCTTTCAGGGATGGAGCTACATTTGTAGAGGGAAGAATTTTTGTTAACATTAGGTCTGATGGCACATGGATGATGTTTTTTTTTTTTAAAAAAAAAACCACTACTCCAGTGTTGGAAAACTGGACAAAAAGAGCATTTTGTAAGATGTTGTATCTCGTTGAATCGCATCTTTAAAAGGAACCATGGAAAGCGTTTCATGTGCGATGGTTTCACAGGAACGAGATTAAAGATCCAGGAGGTGTTCTATAAAGCAGAGACCCCTCATAAACCGTGCAGTCTCCCGTCACCTCCTGCCCACTGCACTCTGTCTCTTAGACTAGCATCGATCCAGAGCCTGCATACAAACACATTAAGAAAAAAATGCCAATGTGGCATCCGCTTTCCTCTTTCACTATCGACAGGAGCCTGCCGTACGATTTAAACAGTGTCCTCAGGGTCATGAATAAACATGGTTTACAAGACTTGCTGTGTATATTAAACGACAAAAACATTCAGAGTAAATCTTTAAAAAACGTAATGTTCTCCAACTTACACCAAATTCACACCATGCATTAGGAAGATAAGGCACAGTGTGAATTTGTTGAAGATCTGAGATCGTCACATTTTTGGGAAAAAAAAAAAACATTCTCTGATTTTCACTAAATTCACACTATGCATTAGAAAGATCAAAACACACACTTACTGTCAGCCTGTCATGCTGAAGAGCTGGGATCTAAGCAACCCATTTCCACACTATATTACACAGTACTGTACTTCTTCTATTTTATATACTCTGTTATGCTGTACTATATTTGTAGTATATTTGTAGGTGTGTGTGTGGGTGAAGGAGGACTTATTTATTTATTTATTTAAACAGAGCTGCATGCTTCCATTTATTTATTTATTTATTTATTTAACACACAGAAGTAGGCTGCTGGTAATAACACACAGGTGGGAACAATCACACGTTACCTGCCTGTTTAACCCGCCTTCTCTCTCCGCCCACAACCAACGCTCGACCACTCCCCCGCTGCCGCAATATTATACTGTACCTCAGCTTTGGAGTGTGACAGGATGAAACTAAACGCACTGCTGTGTTACTCTTGACCACCTTAACGCATAGGTTGAATTTGGCAAAGATCTGAGAATGTCAAATTCTTTCACCCAAAAAATGGTAAGGGGTTAGCCTTTGTGTTTTATTGGGTGAAAAATTTGACGTACTTTGATTTTCCCCAAATTCACACTGTGTATGAGGAAGTTCAAGACAGACACAGCAGTGCACTTAGTTTCTTCCTGTCACTCTGCAGAGCTGAGATCTAAGCATCACATTTCCATACTATATTACACTATATTGTACTGTAATGTACTGTACTATATTATTTCTCAGCTTTGGAGTGTGACAGGATGAAACTAAGTGCACTTCTATGTGAGGTTTGACCCCCATAACGTACAGGGTGAATTTGGTGAAGATCTGAGAGAGTCAAATTTTTCACTTTAAAAATGGTAAGAGGTTAGTCTTTGTGTTTTTTTGGGCGAAAAAAATGAATGTTCACAGATTTTCACTAAATTCACACTGTGTTAGGAAGTTCAAGACAGACACAGCAGTGCACTTAGTTTGATCCTGTCACTCTGCAGAGCTGAGATCTAAGCATCACATTTCCATACTATATACTACACAGTACTGTACCTCACTAAAATATATCTATTTTATGTACTCTGTTATGCTGCACTATATTTGTAGTATATTTGTAGGTGTGTGGGTGAATGAAAACTCAGGATGCAGTTTTTTTTTTGTTTTTTAAACAGAGCATCATGCTTCCTTTTATTTATTTATTTTTCTTGTTTCTCTTGTGAGCACTTTTCAGCACACATTTCCTCCAATTATCAAAAAAAAAAAAATCAAAGCACCAGACTGCTCCTGTCTCATTATGTTCAAGTTCACATTTCTGTTCATGGAGAGTGTGTTGTCTCAGCTCCGTCTCTCGCTGGCTCACAGCGACTACTGAAAGGGAAACACACAGAAGTAGGCTGCTGGTAATAACATACAGGTGGGAACAATCACGTTACCTGCCTGTTTAACCCGCCTTCTCTCTCCGCCCACAACCAATGCTCGACCACTCCCCCACTGCCGCCATATTATACTGTACCTCAGCTTTGGAGTGTGACAGGATGAAACTAAACACACTGTTGTGTTACTCTTGACCACCTTAATGTACAGGGTGAATTTAGTGAAGATCTGAGAGCATCATATTTTCCACCCAAAAAATGGTAAGAGGTTAGCCTTTGTGTTTTTTTGGGTGAAAAATTTGACGTACTTTGATTTTTACTAAATTCACAATGTACATTAGGAAGGTCAAGACGAACACAGCAGTGCACTTAGTTTCGTCCTGTCACTCTGCAGAGCTGAGATCTAAGCGTCACAGATCCATACTATACTACACTATATTGCATTATACTATACTGTATCTCAGTAATGGAGTGGGACAGGGTGAAACTAAGTGCACTGCTGTGTTACTCTTGGCAACTGTAACATACAGGGTGAATTTGGTGTAGATCTGAGAATGTCGAATTTTTCACCTTAAAAATGGTAAGAGGTTAGCCTTTGTGTTTTTGTGTTAGGTCATATACCACGCATACAGTGGTAGTTCATCCCATCACACGCAAGAGCCGAGATCTAAGCATCGCATTTCCATACTATATTACAACCATATTTTACTATACTGTACCTCAGCTTTGGAGCGTGACAGGATGAAACTAAATGCACTGCTGTGTTACTCTTGACCACTTTAAAAATGGTAAGGGGTTAGCCTTTGTGTTTTATTGGGCAAAAAAATGAACGTTCATTGATTTTCACCAAATTCACAATGTGCATCAGGAAGGTCAAGACAAACACTGTAGTGCACTTCATTTCTCTGCAGAGCTGATTATCACATATCCATATATACTATATACTACACAGTACTGTACTGTACTAAAATATACCTATTTTATGTACTCTGTTATGCAGTACTATATTTGTAGGTGTGTGTGGGTGAATGAAAACTCAGGACACAGGTTTTTTTTTGTTTGTTTTTTAAACAGAGCTTCATGCTTCCTTTTATTTATTTATTTATTATTATTATTTATTTTATTTTTTTTTTTCTTGTTTCAGCACACATTTCCTCCAATTATCAAAGGAACTCAAAGCTCCAGACTGCTCCTGTCTCATTATGTTCAAGTTCACATTTCTGTTCATGGAGAGTGTGTTGTCTCAGCTCTGTCTCTCGCTGGCTCACAGCGACTACTGAAAGGGAAACACACACAGAAGTAGGCTGCTGGTAATAACACACAGGTGGGAACAATCACACGTTACCTGCCTGTTTAACCCGCCCACAACCAACGCTCGACCACTCCCCCACTGCCGCCATATTATACTGTACCTCAGCTTTGGAGTGGGACAGGATGAAACTAAACGCACTCGCGTCATATTTTCCACCCAAAAAATGGTAAGGGGTTAGCCTTTGTGTTTTTTTGGGCGAAAAATTTGACGTACTTTGATTTTCATGAAATTCACACCGTGCGTTAGGAAGTTCAAGGCAAACACAGCAGTGCACTTAGTTTCGTCCTGTCACTCTGCAGAGCTGAGATCTGAGCGTCACATTTCCATACGATACTACTATATTTTATTATACTATACTGTACTGCACTATGCTGTTTCTCAGCTTTGGAGTGTGATAGGATGAAACTAAGTGCACTGCTGTGTTACTCTTGACCACCTTAATGCACAGGGTGAATTTGGTGAAGATCTGAGAACGCTGAATTTTTCACCTAAAAAATGGTAAGGGCCTTTGTGTTTTTTAAGGTGAAAAATTTGACACAGACTTTGATTTTCACCAAATTCACACCGTGCGTTAGGAACTTCAAGATGAACACATTACTACACTTCGTTTCTTTCTACGATGCTCCAGAGCTGAGATCTAAGCAACTCATTTCCATACTGTTACAGTATACTATATACTACGCTATACTGTATCTCAGAAATGGAGTGTGACAGGATGAAACTAAGTGCACTGCTGTGTTACTCTTGGCAACTGTAACACACGGGGTGAATTTGGTGTAGATCTGAGAATGTCGAATTTTTCACCTTAAAAAATGGTAAGGGGTTAGTCTTTGTGTTTTATTGGGCAGAAAAATGACCGTCCACAGATTTTCACTAAATTCATACTGTGCATTAAGAAGGTCAAGACAAACACAGTAGTGCACTTCATTTCGTCCCATCACTCTCCAGAGCTGAGAGCTAAGCATCACATTTCCATATTGTACTGTACTATACTGTATCTCAGCTTTGGAGTGTGATAGGATGAAACTCACACTTGACCGCTTTAACACACAGGGTGAATTCAGTGAAGATCTCAGAGCATCAAATTTTTCAACAAAAAAAATGGTAAAGATCTGGAGCGTCAAATTTTTCACCTAAAAAATGCTAAGGGGTTAGCACTTTTCAGCACATATTTCCTCCAATTATTAAATGAACTCAAACAAAAAAAATCAAAGCACGAGACTTCTCCTGTCTCATTATGTTCAAGTTCACATTTCTGTTCTTGGAGAGCGTGTTGTCTCAGCTCCGTCTCTCGCTGGCTCACAGCGACTACTGAAAGGGAAACACACAGAAGTAGGCTGCTGGTAATAACACACAGGTGGGAACAATCACACGTTACCTGCCTGTTTAACCCGCCCACAACCAACGCTCGACCACTCCCCCACTGCCGCCATATTATACTGTACCTCAGCTTTGGAGTGTGACAGGATGAAACTAAACGCACTGTTGTGTTACTCTTGACCACCTTAACGCACAGGGTGAATTTAGTGAAGATCTGAGAGCGTCATATTTTCCACCCAAAAAATGGTAAGAGGTTAGCCTTTGTGTTTTTTTGGGTGGAAAAAAAAGTGTTCACAGATTTTCCCCAAATTCACACCGTGCCTTAGGAAGTTCAAGACAAACACAGCAGTGCGCTTAGTTTCGTCCTGTCACTCTGCAGAGCTGAGATCTAAGCATCACATATCCTTACTATACTACACAGTACTTTACTAAAATATACCTATTTTATGTTTTCTGTTATGCTGCACTATATTTGTAGGTGTGTGTGGGTGAATGAAAACTCAGGACACGGGGGATTTTTTTTTTTTTTAAACAGAGCTTCATGCTTCTTATTTATTTTTCTTGTTTCTCCTGTGAGCACTTTTCAGCACACATTCCCTCCAATTATTAAATGAACTCAAACAAAAAAAAATCAAAGCTCCAGACTGCTCCTGTCTCATTATGTTCAAGTTCACATATATTTTAGTGTTGAGAAACAGTAAGCATCACATTTCCATACTATATTGTACTCTACTGTACTGTACTATATTATTTCTCAGCTTTGGAGTGTGATAGGATGAAACTAAATACACTTCTATGTGAGGTTTGACCCCCATAACATACAGGGTGAATTTGGTGAAGATCTGAGAGCGTCATATTTTCCACCCAAAAAATGGTAAGAGGTTAGCCTTTGTGTTTTTTTGGGCGAAAAAATGAGTGTTCACAGAGTTTCACTAAATTCACACTGTGTGTGAGGAAGTTCAAGACAGACACAGTAGTGCACTTAGTTTCTTCCTGTCACTCTGCAGAGCTGAGATTTAAGCATTACATTTCCATACTATATTACACTATATTGTACTCTACTGTACCGTACTATATTATTTCTCAGCTTTGGAGTGTGACAGGATGAAACTAAATACACTTCTATGTGAGGCTTGACCACCATAACGTACAGGGTGAATTTGGTAAAGATCTGAGAGAGTAAAATTTTTCACTTTAAAAATGGTAAGAGGTTAGCCTTTGTGTTTTTTTTTTTTGTTTTTGGGTGAAACATTTGACGTTCGTTGATTTTCCCCAAATTCACACTGTGTGTTAGGAAGTTCAAGACAGACACAGCAGTGCACTTAGTTTCGTCCTGTCACTCTGCAGAGCTGAGATCTAAGCATCACATTTCCATACTATATACTACACAGTACTGTACCTCACTAAAATATATCTATTTTATGTACTCTGTTATGCTGCACTATATTTGTAGTATATTTGTAGGTGTGTGGGTGAATGAAAACTTTTATTCTTTTTATTTTTACTTATTTTCCTTTTATTTTATTATTCATGCTTCCGCCCACAACCAACGCTCGACCACTCCCCCGCTGCCGCAATATTATACTGTACCTCAGCTTTGGAGTGTGACAGGATGAAACTAAACACACTGCTGTGTTACTCATGACCACCTTAAAAATGGTAAGCCTTTGTTTTTTGGGTGAAAAAAAGGAATGTTCACAGATTTTCCCCAAATTCACACAGTGCGTTAGGAAGTTCAAGGCAAACACAGTAGTGCACTTGGTTTCGTCCTGTCACTCTGCAGAACTGAGATCTAAGCATCACATTTCCATACTATATACTACACAGTACTGTACTTTACTAAAATATACCTATTTTATGTACTCTGTTATGCTGTACTATATTTGTAGGTGTGTGTGGGTGAATGAAAACTCAGGACGCAGTTTTTTTTGTGTTTTTTAAACAGAGCATCATGCTTCCTTTTATTTATTTATTTTTCTTGTTTCTCTTGTGAGCACTTTTCAGCACACATTTCCTCCAATTATCAAAAAAAAAAAAAATCAAAGCACCAGACTGCTCATGTCTCATTATGTTCAAGTTCACATTTCTGTTCATGGAGAGTGTGTTGTCTCAGCTCCGTCTCTCGCTGGCTCACAGCGACTACTGAAAGGGAAACACACAGAAGTAGGCTGCTGGTAATAACACACAGGTGGGAACAATCACACGTTACCTGCCTGTTTAACCCGCCTTCTCTCTCCGCCCACAACCAACGCTCGACCACTCCCCCACTGCCGCCATATTATACTGTACCTCAGCTTTGGAGTGTGACAGGATGAAACTAAACACACTGTTGTGTTACTCTTGACCACCTTAATGTACAGGGTGAATTTAGTGAAGATCTGAGAGCGTCATATTTTCCACCCAAAAAATGGTAAGAGGTTAGCCTTTGTGTTTTTTTGGGTGAAAAATTTGACGTACTTTGATTTTTACTAAATTCACAATGTACATTAGGAAGGTCAAGACGAACACAGCAGTGCACTTAGTTTCGTCCTGTCACTCTGCAGAGCTGAGATCTAAGCGTCACAGATCCATACTATACTACACTATATTGCATTATACTATACTGTATCTCAGTAATGGAGTGGGACAGGGTGAAACTAAGTGCACTGCTGTGTTACTCTTGGCAACTGTAACATACAGGGTGAATTTGGTGTAGATCTGAGAATGTCGAATTTTTCACCTTAAAAATGGTAAGAGGTTAGCCTTTGTGTTTTTGTGTTAGGTCATATACCACGCATACAGTGGTAGTTCATCCCATCACACGCAAGAGCCGAGATCTAAGCATCGCATTTCCATACTATATTACAACCATATTTTACTATACTGTACCTCAGCTTTGGAGCGTGACAGGATGAAACTAAATGCACTGCTGTGTTACTCTTGACCACTTTAAAAATGGTAAGGGGTTAGCCTTTGTGTTTTATTGGGCAAAAAAATGAACGTTCATTGATTTTCACCAAATTCACAATGTGCATCAGGAAGGTCAAGACAAACACTGTAGTGCACTTCATTTCTCTGCAGAGCTGATTATCACATATCCATATATACTATATATACTACACAGTACTGTACTTTACTAAAATATACCTATTTTATGTACTCTGTTATGCAGTACTATATTTGTAGGTGTGTGTGGGTGAATGAAAACTCAGGACACAGGTTTTTTTTGTTTTGTTTTTTAAACAGAGCTTCATGCTTCCTTTTATTTATTTATTTATTTATTTACTTTTTATTATTATTATTATTATTTTTTATTTATTTTTTTTTCTTGTTTCAGCACACATTTCCTCCAATTATCAAAGGAACTCAAAGCTCCAGACTGCTCATGTCTCATTATGTTCAAGTTCACATTTCTGTTCATGGAGAGTGTGTTGTCTCAGCTCTGTCTCTCGCTGGCTCACAGCGACTACTGAAAGGGAAACACACACAGAAGTAGGCTGCTGGTAATAACACACAGGTGGGAACAATCACACGTTACCTGCCTGTTTAACCCGCCCACAACCAACGCTCGACCACTCCCCCACTGCCGCCATATTATACTGTACCTCAGCTTTGGAGTGGGACAGGATGAAACTAAACGCACTCGCGTCATATTTTCCACCCAAAAAATGGTAAGGGGTTAGCCTTTGTGTTTTTTTGGGCGAAAAATTTGACGTACTTTGATTTTCATGAAATTCACACAGTGCGTTAGGAAGTTCAAGGCAAACACAGCAGTGCACTTAGTTTCGTCCTGTCACTCTGCAGAGCTGAGATCTAAGCGTCACATTTCCATACGATACTACTATATTTTATTATACTATACTGTACTGCACTATGCTGTTTCTCAGCTTTGGAGTGTGACAGGATGAAACTAAGTGCACTGCTGTGTTACTCTTGACCACCTTAATGCACAGGGTGAATTTGGTGAAGATCTGAGAACACTGAATTTTTCACCTAAAAAATGGTATTTGTGTTTTTTAAGGTGAAAAATTTGACACAGACTTTGATTTTCACCAAATTCACACCGTGCGTTAGGAAGTTCAAGATGAACATATTACTACACTTCGTTTCTTTCTACGATGCTCCAGAGCTGAGATCTAAGCAACTCATTTCCATACTGTTACAGTATACTATATACTACGCTATACTGTATCTCAGAAATGGAGTGTGACAGGATGAAACTAAGTGCACTGCTGTGTTACTCTTGGCAACTGTAACACACGGGGTGAATTTGGTGTAGATCTGAGAATGTCGAATTTTTCACCTTAAAAAATGGTAAGGGGTTAGCCTTTGTGTTTTATTGGGCAGAAAAATGACCGTCCACAGATTTTCACTAAATTCATACTGTGCATTAAGAAGGTCAAGACAAACACAGTAGTGCACTTCATTTCGTCCCATCACTCTCCAGAGCTGAGAGCTAAGCATCACATTTCCATATTGTACTGTACTATACTGTATCTCAGCTTTGGAGTGTGATAGGATGAAACTCACACTTGACCGCTTTAACACACAGGGTGAATTCAGTGAAGATCTCAGAGCATCAAATTTCTCAACAAAAAAAATGGTAAAGATCTGAGAGCGTCAAATTTTTCACCTAAAAATGCTAAGGGGTTAGCCTTTGTGGTTTTTTTGGAGCAAAAAAAGGAACGTTTACAGATTTTCACATATTCATACCGTGCATTAAGAAGGTCGAAACACTTAGAGTGGTATGCTTACTTCGTCCCATCACACTCCAGAGGTGAGCTGTAATATACTATATTTGTAGGCTTGTGTGAAAGAGGACTAGGAAGACAGGAGTGTTTTTTTGTTGTGTTTTTCCCCAGTGCATTGTGCTTCTGTTTGTTTGTTTATTTATTTATTTCTACAGCAAGTGTTTTTTTTTTTAAGTGCACACTTCTTCCAATTAATAAATACACTCAAACAAACATAATACCTCAAAGCTCAAAGCCTCTCACGGCTTGTTATTTTCAAGTTATGTTCAAGTGTTCAAGGCGAGTGTGTTGTGTGGACTCTGTCGGCTTCATCTGTATCTGGCTCACAGTGACTGCTGAAAGGGAAACACACATAAGCAGGCTCAATTCAATTCAATTTGTATAAGGCTTTTAACAATGGACATTGTCATAAAGCAGCTTCACAGAAATAGCTTACATTCAGAATATAAATTTTAAATTTATGAATTTATCCCTAATGAGCAAGCCAGAGGCGACGGTGGCAAGGAAAAACTCTGTGAGACGATGTGACGAAAAAACCTTGAGAGGAACCAGACTCAAAAGGAAACCCATCCTCATCTGGGTGACACGGCTAGTGCGATTATAAATAAATCCCTTCCATATCTGTATACTATATGGTCAAAAAGTGCAATTGTGTAACAAAAAAGTTCATTATACTTTACACATGAAGTCTATTTTGTTCAAGTTATCAACTGTTCACTGATGGAGACTTGAGTGCAAAACTGTTCGTGGGAATTGCAGTCCTAAAGCTATCAAAGCAATTGTAGACCTCAGCCAGTAGCCTAAGCTGCCGGTAATAATACACAGGTGGGAACAATCGCACATTACGTGGCTATTCAACCCGCCTTCTTCTCGGTGGGGGCTCAATCAATTTGGTACAGATCTGTTTACAAACACATTAAGATGAAAATGCCAATGTGGCACCTCCTTTCCTTGTTCACTGCCGAGAGAACTGTAGTCCTCTGCTCTGTCCTTTGCTGTAGGATTAAATGATGTCCTCGGGGTCGTGAATAAACATAGAAGGCTTGCTGTTTTGTATTAAACTTCGAGGGCATTCAGGGAAAATCTTTGATTTTTATGCACTGGAGAGAATAGAAATTTGGCAATCGAACAGAACTTGCTGCTACGAACGCTAATGACCAGTCCTTGCCAGCAGGATTTTATGGTTTGCCAGGCTGCATGTGGAAAGGACTGTAGAAAGGACTTTCAGTGTGCAGCTGGCGTCAGGAGACACAGCTCGGCTTCTCTCACACCTAGCAGGTGCTAGACAAATGAGTGCCGGTGTCAAATTAGCGCGCTGTCACTCTGGCCGTGAAGGGCAAAACCTCTTTCATAGATGTGCCAAGAGTTTGTTTGCAGGACAAGGTAGCACATGAATACTTCAAATAAATACTCTATACTTGCTAAAAATGAGATTTCTCCCCTCACACAGACCTTCCTCCGCCACCCATCCCACCTCCAGCCATGCTCAAGTCCCCAACTCACCCAGCCAAGGCAGCGGCAGAGACAGGAAGAAGGTCCAGCTCAGCTGAGAGCAGGGACAAGAGAGACAAGAAACTCAGAGACGCCTCGGACACAAGAACCAGCTCGTCAGAGCGTCGAGAGGCTCAAGAAAGACAGAGGGCTCAGAGAGCAGGGAAAGCCAGCAAACCAGAGCCAAGCGCAGGACGCCAGGACCCAGGTACTACGAATCCACTTTAAAGCCCTTCCAAGGTTTTTTTTTTTCCCCCTAGAATAAATATAGATGGAATAATCAGAACAGACCACGGTGTTATAGGAAAATAATCAAAGACAAGGTGTTATGATGTGGCTTAATTTAAGCAGAGTTACTGTTATGTATCACAAAGTGACCTCAGGAATTTGTCAACACCAAAAGACATATGCATAACATCTGTGAAAAACAATTTTGTAAACAATCATTACACACACGTGTTAAATAACGGAAAGCATAACCAAAGCTACCAGTATTAGTATAGTGTTCCTAATAAAGTGCTCAGTGAGAGCTGTGTGTATAATGTGTGTGTAATGTGTGTCATTTGACTGTGTCATACTAGTCTCTACATGAGTTCTAACTAAAGAAACAAAAACATATTAGAACATAATTCAGAAATCCACAAGCTAAGAGTTGAAGAAAAATGTTATAAAAATCTACAACAAAGAGCAGGAAATGTCTTGTTGGTGTCATTAATTAAATGTAAAGGTATAAAAAACCTTTGCACTAAACCCTTGAGTGTATTAGAGCAGTATAAACTCATTAAAGAATGTTAAAGAGACTGAAAACAGAAAGCATTACCATTTGAGTTACACTGACTGTGAATAGTTTCAGTTGTTAATGTAGACTCGTGTGTGCTCTTCATGTCCGTTGTGCTTCAGAGGACATTGTGCCCTACAGTCGACCCTCTTTCCCAGGCGTCCACAATCCCCGGGGTGAGAGAGAGCCGAGCTCCTCCAGCTCCATGTCATCACGAGGTTCTGGAGGCCGGAGGAGAGGTGAAGGAGTCTCTGGGAGCCGCAGGAATCCTGCAGAAATTAGCCTCAACACCGTAGGAGCCTTCCAGCCAGGAGACGAGCAACTGGAGGTACGGCTGTGTACAGGAGCATTTCAGACACTAGGCCACGAGTTTCCCCTGATAAACCTCCGTTGACTTGGGGTAGCTCTTACAAGAGTTAATTAAATACATGCTCTGAGTATTCGCTGTTAGATATTTTGCCTAATATTTATTTTAAAATTCAAAAATTCTTAGTGGTTTTTTTTTTTTTTTGGTCTCTAATCTGAGACTCCTCCTAGTATAATTGATTTGGTACTCTGGTTGAGAAAATGATAAAACAACGGATTATACATAATCCACATACAACATGATGCGACAGAGAGAAAGACAATTTGAATAAAATCAGCCATTTTGTTGTTTTTTTCCCTTCCTCTTCCCCTGAGGGAATATCAGATCTGCTTCTTTTTCTCTTTGCCACTGACTGATAATTTTAGTTCTGTTCAGATAGACACGTCAGTGAGTTCGCAGGCATACGCTGCCTCTTGCTCTGGAAAAATGCTTTTACTTGCCGTGTTTAGTCGCCTATTGCTCATATCCATTTATATGAACTTCGTCTCCATGCTGTGTACACTGGAAGCCCGTTGGGAGGAGAGTAAAATTGAGTAAATCAGAACACCGTGATCTCGTTAGCTGTTTAGCTCGAACTTTATAATGTCAGCTACAGGTATAAAGCCAGTTTGTGTATCAGGCAACATTTAGTTTTCTAGAAACAAACATGATCATGTGCCCATGTATGACAGAATGACCTGGTTGCATAGAAAACAATGGACAGACACCACAAAGCGAAACTAATCCTGTCTGAATAGGGCTAATGTTGGAGTGGTTTGTTAAACAGCATTTGGTTTGGCTTTTGATAATTTTCCTGCATACTTAACAAAAACTGGATTTAAAGGACACCATAAATGTGCTGTTCAGTAGGAAATCAAACGATACAGAAAATATCGATCAGTAAATATGATCCGTTTTAACTTGACCAGATAATTTTAAAGTATATATGGGTCACTACTGTTTACAGAAATAAAACTAGGGAGAAAATGAACTGATTGGTGTTTTTTCCCCTCTCTTCTTTCCTCAGATGGCAGAAAGCTGAAGTCGGAATGGACACGTCGCTATTTTAGCAACCATCTTCAATTTTAACCATCTCAACCACGCCTTTCCTTTCATAACTACCAATCTTGAAAACTGACCAACGGTTTAACTCTTTTATTGTGCGTTTAAAGGTCATTTCACAAAAAAAAAAGAAAAAAAAAACAAAAACAAACAAACAAAAAAAAAAAACCCACAATAATGGTGCGTCTGAGGGGGTGAAAACGATTTTGGTTTAATGTGATGTGGATTTACTCCACGCGTCGAGTGTGACTTTGCTCAGCAAGTCCTCGATGCCAGGCATTACTGTTAATAACTATTATTAGCTTCAAGCAGAAAGGGATGGACTTACCTGTAAATAAACATGCATACATGTCTTTTATAATATGTGTGGTACGTTAAAGTTTGTCTTCCTCAGCTTACTGGGATAATTTCAAAGTTTTATTATTATTCTGAATTGTTTGCATCACATCCATCCTGGTTGTAAAATTGTCATATCATTTAAACAGTTCCAAGAAAAGTGCCACATTGAAGATGTGTTTCTTTTTCTTTCTTTTTTTTTTTTGTTGTAATGCACTGTTATTTTGTTGTCTGTCAATGTTTGTTGTTATTTGTTTGCCTTTGGTTTTAAAAGCACAATCACTAAACTTTATTTTGAACCATGTTATCGATTAACCTTTTTGTCCTACGTGAAAAGAACAGGTACTGTATGACAAAAGGCCTCGTTAACCCTGACGTAGTTGAAAGAGAGGAAAAGCTGTTTACAAATATGGAGGTGAACGAACGGAAACACGAGCCTGCATCTCTCTCTCTCTCTCTCGCTGCCTGATTCTCAGAAACGTTTCATTTGCGCATCGTTCCATCAGCACACTCATTTACTACATTATGCACTTACCGACACTTGAAATGAGGAAACGGGAATCTGGAAGGACTGGCTAGCTCAGGGCCGTGGCGTTGTGCCGAGGCGTCAGTCACTTTCGAAGACGAGAGAGGATGCTACGTGTTTACTCAGAGGGCATCTGCAACTTTTTTTTGTTTCTTAAAGTACAAAAAGCATCAGAAAAAAAACTAAGAAAAAAAACAATAAACAAAGATAATTGAAGTGATTTGTGTTTTGTTGTTATTTACATGTTACTTTCATGCGCTGATGAATTCTGAAATCTAAATAATTTAATTAACTTTCTATAACAGCAGCTCTGACAGTAGTGCAGCTGCAGATCACAGATTTATTTTAATGCATTCAATAATGCAATACGTTATTGTTTCTATAGTAATAAATTACACAGGGACATGTACGACGGACACTCCAAAAAAGTTTTCTGTAAGGAGCGCCACCACGCTCCCTCCGATCCTCTAGCACTGCTCGACTGGTCCCTCCATCTCTCAGGGTACAAGGAAGGCATGCATCGAGACTCTTCTCTGTTCTGGCACCAAGGTGGTGGAATGAACTTCCCCTAGATGTCCGAAAGCTGAGTCACTGGCAGTCTTCAAACGACGGCTAAAGACTTACCTCTTCATAAAATACTTAAATTAGCACTTTCACAAACAAAAAAAAAAAAAAAAAAAAAAAAAACCTCCCCAACAGAGTTTTTGGACTGATGGTATTCCTAGTTTGTGACCTACCGAGCCAATATCAGAATGTATTTTTGATAGACTTCAAAGCACTATTGTAAGTCGCTCTGGATAAGGGCGTCTGCCAAATGCCATAAATGAGATGTTTATTTAGAATTTATGGAAGGAGTCTCCAGTGTCAGCACTTGTCAGCACAGAGGAGTTTACGCTTTGTGGTAACATGATAAGCTGTGTTTATTTTGTCTTATTAACTTCAAGGGAGAGAAAAAGAAAGGGGAACAACTGTTTATAGCTGCTATAACATAAGTGAGAACAGGAACTAACATTTCTGGACATTCCACAACATTAAACGTAACTATAAACATATAAAAAAAAAAAGTGTGATCGAAACAAACAAATTTTGGATGGTAACAGTAACCGTGCCTCATCACTCCACCTCATCACTGATTAATTTCCTGTAACAGCACAATATGGCGTATTCTATACTTTACGTAAAATGGGTCTAAACTTTCAGTCAGTGGGAATCATAAAATCTCATCTAACAAAACATAACCATGCTTACCTGTCATAGAGCTGGAGAAAGGGATTAAAAAAAAAAAAAAAAAAGATCTTTTAGGAAGGGGAAAAAAAAAAAAAAAAAAAAGAGAAAAATGTGTTTAGGGAGAGTGTTTCCAACAGTGAAAACCATAATTCAGACATGGGAGAAGAGACAGAGAGGGGAAAAAAAAAAAAGATGAGGAAAAAATTATTTAATAAATAAATAGCAAAAAAACATCCAAAGCAAACAACAAATTCTTTTGATTGTTTCACTATTAATATTTATATCATTTTGGCCATTTCTGCTACTTGCTCTAATGACGTAACGGCTATAAAACTCTCATTTTGGAGTCATCGACTTTAAGTAAGAGTGTAAAAACTTTTGCACTCACCAATGCTTGATCACCACAAGAAATTACTGCAAGAAACAAACCAAGAGAGGAATCCTGATAATCACGGCACTGCAATGTTCTTTATCCCCTTCAAGCAGTGATCGCTTCGAATAGATGAAGGACGTTCTACGGTTTAAAAATAAGAAGTGATCGACAGCGTATGGCTGTTAAACGTGTTGTGTTTCAGGACTGCTCAATGGGATCAGCGTACACGACTCAAGGTCACGCAACATGATAAAGCTATTCATCACAGTCCCGGCGTGATCGCAGTCAGGCTGATTACATTAAACTTATTGACATTTATATCACTCGTTTGATGAAAAGCCATTACACCTATAAACAACGATATGGCCATTGTCCTATGTTAATATGAAATCCATTTGCGCCTTGGTGAAATTACAAGCCTTTAAAATAAGACTGCTGATGGGGTTAAAAAAAAAAAATAAATAAAAAAAAAAAATAAAAAAATCACCATCAATAATAATTAAGTATGGGTGAATAACGGAAAAATTCTGGATAAATGGATTGTCTTAGCTGTTTTATGGAGCCTTTCAGATCTCAGCTGGCAGCTTGTATTTAAAATTAGTGTTTAAAATGTTTTGTATTTAAAATGTTTAAATACAACTCTAAATGTTTAACTCTACGTTCACCACTAGCAAGTTCCAATGAGGAACGGTAGTAGCTATATGTAGCTTCTAGTGCTGACTAACTAAATACAAATTAAAGGAGCATTAGGTACCGTGTCAAAATTTGGCAAGAGCATGACTTTAATGGTTAAATGGGTGGAGTTATAGGATTTGAAAGATTTTTTTTTCCTGCATTGCCTTAAGAATCGAAATAGAATAGCAGCAGATTCAGCGATATCGTCAAATATCGAATCGTTGCCTTTAGAATCAGACTTGTATCATATCTTGTGGAAGCCTACAGTAAGAATACACAATTCACTGAGCCAGCACTGCTGTGACAGATTAAATGAGATCTAATATTTAAAAACTAATGACCCCCAAATTCCCACATTTCAGAACTCAACACTTGTCAGAAGCACTGAAATGTCAGCTGGGCACCCTGGTTTCCTGCGCGTCCCCCCAGGCGATGCCGCCACCGCGGTTTTGCCTAAAACAAGACTGTTTTGCCCCAGGTGTTCCCCTAATAAGCACCCTTCTAAACGAGAACAAATTTGGAGCAGGAGCGAACCATCCCCCTCTGCCTCCATCCATCATTTTAATGAGCCAAGTTGTGTATGAGCTTCACTACGACTAGCAGGTGATTAAATCTCAGCGACACACTCTCAGACCGTCCCTGTGATGTCTCGGATATGGAAATCAGAATGCGTTCATAATAATACGGCTATTAGCACATACCTGGTGCTACCTGCGGCAGCCATAATGCACAGTTAGAGTCCATGTGCTGAAATCAGGCCAAGTGATGGAAAAGTACTTTGATCCATCTGAAACACAGAGGGAGGCTGCATCAGGAATGAGTGCGGAGAAATAATGTGATTGAGTGTTAGAGAAAAATATTACTGATAGCACTTATCGCACTGTTCGCATGATTACTTTCTCCTTTATGGACTTGTAACAAGATGTGCAACACAAGTATTACAACTTGAAGAAATAAAATCGCCACCTAATTAGCTTTGCTGTAAAATTTCTCTCCCTGTTTCCTCACCAGTGCAGTTTTGATGAGATTTGTAGCTTGACTGGGAGGTAATTAAGAGAACCAGCTGCATGATGTCAGTTTTCTCCCAAAGGAGACGCTAGAACCATCCATCTCGCACACTACTGTTCACCCCGAACCTCCTACAGATTTCATTCACTAAACTCCACATACTGTATTTTCTTTTCCACTCTAACAGGTGCTGCAACTTAAACAGTACTAGTAAGTAATGTGTATATGTATGTATACAAATTGTAATAATTGTTTAAGTTCTTACTAGCAATGCACTGAAATGGAAAAATCCTGTCTATCTGTCACTACGTACACTGTGTTCATCAAAGCAGTTTGTACTGCGAGAGCTAGCTACCTGCGCTCAGCTAGTTTTGGCCTTAGCGGTGTTCTCACATTCCTCGGTAAAAAGGGCTTATCATCAGTAACTTTCTTCTTTTCTACTTTAAGAGTTTTTACTTTTCTACTTTAAACTGAATGAGTTAAGTTAAATCTGGACTGCTTTTACCAGAGTATTTATTTAGATAAGTAATTGCACTTTGACTGGAGGAAAGAATTTGGGTACTTCTATCGAGATTATTATTATTATTTTTTTTATCAAATTTTCTCTATTTAAAAAAAAAAGCTATAAGACAAAGCTGAGCTGATGATAAATAAAAAAATTTTAACATAATTAAGCTTTTAAGATTATTATGCTATGTTCTACTGAATTACTAATGTGACTTACAGCACAACACTTTTTTATGCAACAAAATTACATACTCTTTACCTGCATGTAAACAGCAGCGAGGATCAATATACTCATCACCACATTGCACTATGCCAAGATAGCAAGTTTTCATTGCTTCAGTGACCTGCTCAGTCCCTGAATCTCTGTCCTATCAAGCATGTTTCAGATGAGATGGAGAGCGCTGTTCACAGCAGGAAAGTGTAACAGTGGAACACAATCATTTACGAACCTTGTAGAATCCATGCTTAGATGAAGTCAAGCAGATCTGAGGACCAAATAAGGAGCAACAGGCAACCAGATATGCTTATCTCATATCCAGACCTGACAGGGTGGGTAAGATATGAACCGTAGGCTTCAAGAGGTCCACTTTATTCTTCGGGGGAATTTACTGTAAATATTGTACGTACAGTACCATAGAAAATGCTGAACAAAGATAACTTTCAGAGAAAATAAACCATCAGTTCAGATGACTACATCCTAATCTCGTTAATTTATCGAACGGACCTTAGAGTACTTAGGACTTTTTAAGACCTGGACCACACTGCAATCATTTTAATAAGTCTGAAGTCATTACGGCTATTACAGCAGTCACTCCGGTCCATCTTCCTTTAGTGCTGTTCGTGGCCTCATTAGCCGATGAGCACTGCCACTGCCATCCCTGTTCACCATCCCGGTTGACGTAAGCTATCCTTGCTCGTAAGTTACAGACAATTTTTCATCTTTCTAATTATTTTTCATCAATTATATTAGAAAGTCCCATCTCTCTGCAAGTCCCCATCATCAGGGAGATGCTTAGTCAGATTTATGAAAGGAAACCTGTGCCAGAAGTGGCGCATTATAATGAGCCAAATCAGCACAGATTGACAGTAAGTTTATCATGTCTGGGTGGTGTGTAAGGAATAAAAGGACAGAGTAGCTGTCAACAAATGCTGACGATGTAGATCTATTCTATCTTCAGGGAAATTAACACCTTACTAAGACGATTATCTTTCAGCTTGAAAGACTGAGAGTTGGCATTCCATGTCGATATACCATAACAGCTTTGCATAATACCCTATATGGCCAAAAGTATGTGAACACCTGACCATCACACCCATATGTGGTTCTTCTCTAAACTGTTGCCACAAAGTTGGAATCACACAATTGTAGAATTAAGATTTATGAATTATGATTTCCCTTCACAGGAACTAAGAGGCCCAAACTTGTTCCAGCATGACAATGCCCCTGTGCACCAAGCGTCCTCACCCAACATCAGTGCCTGATCTCACTAATGCTCTTGTAGCTGAATGAACACAAATCCCCACAGCCACGCCCCAAAATCTAGAGGAAAGCCTTTCCAGAAGAGTGGAGCTTATTATAACGGCATCTTTACTGTGTAGAGTAACTAGCAAATTGCAAGAGGATAAGTTCCTTGTAGAACAAATTCTACCAAGTTTATTAGGTCTTTTTACCCCCTGTTGAATTTGTTACATAAGATTTATTGCAAAATGAGGAATCCTCACGGGCTACAGGTATAAAATTCTTAGAAATCTCTATTCTTAGAAAAATTTCCAAAGAGGTCCTAACCCTCCTTTTTTTAAAGAGATTTCCCTTTGAGGAACAAACCAAAATGATCTTTAGGGTGCAAGATGCAATAAGATTGAGTGGATGGCCGTATGGTTCGAGTCCCAAAACAAAATTTGGGAACCAGCTTCATGAAACTGTGCATGATAGGATATTCAACACCAACGAAAGTTATACACAGAACATTCACTGCGTACGTTATGTAATTTTGCAGTTTAGGTGATTGATGCTTGTGAAATTTGGATCCTGGCTGATTGTTAGATCACAATTGCTACTTATTGGCACTGAACTTCACTCAAAGTTAAATATTTTATTTACTTTGCTCATGGATACAGTCTTTTCAGAAAAGAAATCTTTCCTGGTATAATCGCATTAAAGAAGCATTAACTGAAACTGTAGGAGGAACTATGAACGTCACTGAGCAGGTTCATGACCGCCTTTTCGACCTCGTCATTTGCCATTCCGCATACCGCTAAAAGGGTACTCGTAGTGTAAACACACAATCAAGACTTTAGCCGCTGCGTTTTTGTTACAATCCCGCTCTGAAAGACCTTGACACCAGCAATTATTGAGCTAAAGCACAGCAATGATGGAGCAAGTCTAAACAGTTTGAAGCTGACCATGAGCACATAATAGGACTAAATTGGCATGTTTTCATAGTCAAATGACCCGCTGAACAGAGCGGTTCGGAAATGAAGCGCGATGATGGATGAGAGGTTAGGATACGGGTGAGCGAATGGCAAAGCCTTTAACAGGCTGGAGCGTTTCTCTTTCCTCCTCTCACACCCTCTTTAGACTCCCACACTCACATTCGCCATTTCACTTTAGTCGTTTTGTCTCTTTGAGGTGCACACATGAACAAGCATGAACCACGAAGCTTTTATTTACTAAATGTAGCATTGTCAAGAGCCTTGATGCGTTTTCTTAAGGCTTTGATCAGGAGGTGCCAAAGAAAAACACACACACAGTACTAAGCTTGCTAAAAGAATACACAGCAAACATGCAATTTGTACATTTTTGCTTTGGTAAATCCTCCAGCACTGCATACTACTGTTGCTTTTAAGGAGTTAGGGTCTAGCTATAGGGACACAGGTGGTAGGAGTGTGACAGTATGGTGGATCGTGATATGCGGCTCTTGAATATGTCTTATCTTCAATATGTCCCTGTGTGGGAGTTATAACTCAAAGTTGTGACTTCATTGGTATGTAATCCAAAAAATTCATTGTTTAAATTTGAACAGCTCGGGTCTCATGATCTTTAGCCACTGCTCTGCTCAGCTCTCGTCACTCGTGATGAAGTGCTGGACGCAGCATCGAGTCGAATAGCTCTCCGTCCTTGTCACGTGGCCGTAATTAGTTAAGGCACTCTCTTATCATATCAGCTGCAGGGTGAGCATATGTGAGTGCTGCGGCATAACTCACGATCCTGTTGAAAGCTTGTTCTATTGATTACTACGCTCCCATCTCCCTTTACCAGACTAATGAGCCGCCAGGATTTCCACTAGAAAGGTTAATACGATATCGAAACGTCAGGAGATTAATGATATCGTTTTCTGTGCCGGGGCCCCTCTTTGACGGAGGTGACAAATTCCTTGCCCTTTTCACTCTAGCTCGAGCCATGTGCACGGTCATGGCCCGGCCCTCAGCGGACCCAGAGAGAGCGAGAGATCCGCGAAAGCTCACAGGACAGAGAAGCGCTAGAGGAAGAGAGGATGACACAACTGAAGGGATGGCTAGGCCTCTGTCAGGAAACAGATTAAATGAATCCATCTTCATTAGGATGATAGAGAGCGAGTCAACCAAGCAAAAGAGGAGCCAGTGTGTGCCGTGTCTCTCTTGTTTTGCCCTGTCCACTGGTTTTGAATTAATATTTAGCATGGACTGTGCATTTGTGGCATTATCAAATCTTAAATACAGCATGTGATGTTCCGTTTGGAGCAAGGACGGACAAATAATAAATTTATTACCTAGCCTATCAGGCAAGTCAAATCTCCAATGTGCTGTTAGTTAGCTAGATGCATTAATACAGACTGAGGAAAACAAACACGTACATAATTATTATCCTCTTCTAAAAAAAAAAAAAAAGTTATCCTGTACAAAAATCCTGTACTAGAATGAAAGCAGAGATGCATCTGCTGCTCGGGTAAATAGTCTTCTATTCACATTTCTACTTGAGTTAAAGTACAAAAAGTACTGGCTTTTTATTGTATTTAAATGTCAAAGGTAATTAAAGTTACATGTCCACTGCATGAATCACAAACATAACTGCCTCGCTGCTCGATGGCCATGTCTGACCACAACGCAGGACGCAGTGAATAAACCTTATTCAACAGTAGAGATTGTGAATAAATGATCTTTTTTATTCAAGTTGGCTACTCTTGTAAACTTAGTTCTAAAAACTTTTGGGAAGTATAATACACTTGTGATGGTAAAATTTCATACATTTAGGTAATATAAGGTAATATGATAGCTTTGTGAAGGTTAAAAAAAGAAATTCCCACAAAAAAGGGTAATTCCACCTCAAATCAACCATGGGGTGAAACCACACAGTCATGGATTTTGCTGATTTTTTATTTATTTATTTATTTTCACCATTTGATAATACAAGTATAAGTACAAAAACCAAAAAAATTTTTGAGTCAACTTTCACTTGTCACAAAATGGCAGCCATTAAATCTGGTCTGAGCGCACTTCTCGATGTGCCACACCCCCTTTTTCAAACACTTTTCCCTTAATAACTCAAAGGATACATGCTATGAAGATGAAACCTGATGTAACAGCATGGTCTGTCGTGCGTTATTCCACTTAGGCCAAAGATTACAATGTGCAATTTATTAATGAATGACACGTCATGCGTTTTAATGGTTTATAGTTAGATTGAATGTTGTGGAAATCCGAGAGACAAGTTGGTTCCTGTTCTCACCTACGTTATAACCAAGATAAACAGCCATTCTCTCACCAGCCCCCTTTTTTCCCCCCTCATCTCTCTCTCTCTCTCTCTCTCACTCTCAATAAATAGAATTTTACAGAGAAACTGGAAAGCATAAACTCCTCTGTCCTGAAGATTTTCCTGAGCTGATACACTTCGCAAATCACCGACTTTTACAAATCGCTTGCGCCTCAGACTCCTCCAATAAATGTCTTCCAACACAAAACTTCACCACATTAAAGATTATAGGTTTTACTTTACAGGTCCCTGTGCACAAGCCGTTACTGCAGAAACAATAATGTATTAGAGCGAGTGCATTAATATAAACCTATTGTTCATGTTAGAGCCAGAATTAATGTCGTGAAAATATGAAAATAATGCACACTTTCTGATCAATCAGATCCAAGAATTCAACAAGTAGCAACTGAAGGCAGTTGCAGTAAAGGCCTCGCAAAGTATCTCATGGGAGGAAACTCAGCATCTGGTGATGTCCATGGGTTCCAGACCTCAGGCAGTCATTGACTGCAAAGGATTTGCAAGTATCTGAATTGCAAGTATTAAAAATAATCCTTATATTTATAATTATGTTAGTTTGTCCACTTACTTTTGAGCCTGAGAAAACAGAGGGACTCTGTAAAAATGGCTTTAATTCCTAAAGGGTTAATGGAATATTTTTGTTAAATCCCTTGAATTAAAGCTGAAAGTCTACACTATAATTACATCTTGATTGCTTCATTTCAAATCCAGTGTGGTGGCATACAGAGGCAAAATTACAAAAATTGTGTCACTGTGCAAACGCTTACGGACCTGAACGTATATTGTGGTATCTTTATTATTTTCTTTTAATAATTACAAATTGACTAGAAGCGGCTTATTTTAAAATATAAACAATTAAAATGTGTACATTTAAGAAATAAGAAACAACTGTCATACTAAATTTTTTTTTAATGCAACACTACATCATGATACATATCGTGTATTGCAGAAATGCCTTTGAGAATTGTGATATAATGTTTTTGGTCATATCCCCAAGCGCTTTTGTAAATTAGGTGTGACAAAGATAATGACAATCAATTACAAGCATTTGGTGCGATATAGTATTACATTAGCTGTGATTTAGTACTTTTGCTGTTCCTAGATGCACACTTTGCTAAAATTACATTTGCATATGAAGGAATGCTCCTTCAGATATCAGTACAGACAAAGCAGCTGTGCTACTGGCTAATGACACAAATTCTGTGTTACAGTTTCTTTTGCAAATCTGCATTCTATTTTATCAACAATTACACAGCACTATAAGCACTCAAAAGAAGTAGAATGGCTCTGATCCAATAGCCAGGCTCGGTAACAGGTTGGGGGGCGGGGACAAAATGGAGGAATTCAGAGGGAAAAAAAACAAATTCAATTCAATCCTCTAACACATGGAAAAGATTGGAACTGCACACACTTGGAGTTACCATGAGTGTGGAGTTACCACGAGAGGTTTGCACTGTTTTTTGGCATGTTTTGTAGATCACCTGCTGCTGAAGGGTGTCTGTCTTCCTGAAACCAAAATATTTTCAGATGTTTGATGTGCAATTTCGTTTGTCTATACGGTCGGCTTCACTTGTTTTGTTAGATTTGCATTCACTTGCCAGACCAGGCTCACTATTGCTAGCCTTTGCGATCTTTGCTGCTAACTAGCGCTTGTTTCCTCCATGTGACTGCAGCAACTCGTCCTCTCAAAGGTCAGTTAGGCTACGCATCACGTTTGAGGAGTCAAGCCTTTTGAGTCGGGTTCCTCTCAAGGTTACTTCCTCATATCATCTCAGGGAGTTTTTCCTTGCCACCATCACCTCTGGCTTGCTCATTAGGGATAAATTCATACAATTAAAATTTATATGCTCAATTTATATATTTCTGTAAACTGCTTTGTGACAATGTCCATTGTTAAAAGTCCTACACAAATAAAATTGAATTGAATTGAAGCTAGACATTGCCAGTCTACTTTCGTGTTTTGTTATTCAAGGGGTTGCACACTTATCGGGTGAATCGCACCTAATGTGGTGTATGAACCGCACTTTTACAAATTGCTATTTTGATTCAAAATCAATTAATCATTGAGCCTTAGGTTTCGATATTAGCTGATACGCAAGGTTTCCGTATCGGTATTGGTATTGGAAAAAGAAACAGTGGTATCGTGCAGCCTCTAGCAAGCTTCTATACAAATAACTGACACGTAAATATAGAGAGGCGTATCAGTTCGGTTGTTGCAATTACATAACTTTAGAAAAGCGTAGGATCAGAGTGTTTGACGATTAAAAGATAATACTGAATATTATTCCGGTTTTTGGTTTGAACCTCATGTGCCGTGTCACCAGATGTTCATTTTTCCCCGGTTTGTGTTTTTAATTAGAGGCTCCGGCGTGCAGACGTGTAGCTGCTAATCTGTTCTTTCAGCTGGCATCGGGAGCGAGCCGAGCGTGAAAGTAATTGGCGAGTGTAACACAAATTGGATCTTAGCGAGATGTGACTTGCAGTCCCTCCGAGGCAGTGCTTGCACAGCGATTAGAACAATGCACGTTTCTAAACTATTTCATTACGCACACTTATAGATGTTTATGGTCAAAGGCTTAAGCAAGAAAATCTCAAGCAGTATAAATGTATGATTTTATTAAACAAAGAGGAGACATAACTGCTCTACACAGAGGAAACCACACGAGTCACGACAGTGACTTAAAATGAGAGTAATTATTTACATATATATATATATATATATATATATATATATATATATATATATATATATATATATATATATAGATAGATAGATAGATAAATAGATAGATGGATGTACAGTTATGTAGATAAAATATATGTAGATGTACAGTCAGGTGCAGAATTACAAAAACATATGTATATAGGAAATATTATGAAACCATAAAAGTATGTTGCTTTGTAATCCATCCATCATCAGAGAGTTTTTAAACACTAGAAAAAACTGGGAATTAGTCTAACTTTTTTTTTTTTTTTTTAAAATAAGTTCATGTGATTAATCAGTGTTTTAAATGAACAGACTGAACCTGTATTGTGAATTTTACACCAGTCGGCTTCTTTACAACTGGAGTTTAACAGCTAGCAATTAAACTGGGGTTAATTAACATCAGCTCGCTCTCTGTCTGTCTGTCTGTCTCGGCATCTGTGTGTTCATCTCTCTCTCTCTCTCTCTCTCTCTCTCTGTGTTTCTCTCCATATCTCTCCATCTTTTTTCTGTCTCTTTCTGCAAGTCTTTATCTTTTTTCCTCTCTCTGCATCTCTGTCTTTTTCTCTCTCCCTCTTTTACTGTTTGTGTATCTCTCTCTCTCTGTTTCTATATCTCTCTGTGCATGTGTACCTTTTTCTTTCTCTCTATCTTTTTCTGTGTGCCTCTCTCTTTTTTCTGTCTCTCCATCTTTCTCTTTGTCTATTTCCCTCTCCCTCTATGTGTGCGTGTGTGTGTGTCTCTCTCTCTGTCTCTCTGACCCCTATGTCACAGCCAAATTGGAAACAATTCATGTTAATTACTCAGAGCAGATAAATAAATAAAATTAGTTATTTGTTTGTTTTGTAATGAGGTGAAATATACTTGAACATCTGTCAATTGGGCACAGCACCAAAACATTACTTTAGTGTACAAATGACTGCATAAATTGCATATTCTGGGTCCTAAGGTTATTTTTCTTCTGTAAATGCTTTGGAACGGCCATCTCAGTGTCCTGCTGAACGCCTGTGGTTTGATTTTAGGATGGTGTCCACATGCACTAACCTACGAATGTGTGAAAGGTGCATGAAATGTGTACAGAGGAAGGTCCGAGGTTCAACCACAGCGACCCTGACCAGGATAAAGAAGTTACTGAAGATGAATAAATGAATGAGCACCACACTCCATCCAGTACACTTCCATGTCAGTCAACATTTCCAAGCTTCATATCTAAAA
The DNA here is from genome assembly GCF_027358585.1 of Pangasianodon hypophthalmus. Taxonomy (NCBI): domain Eukaryota; kingdom Metazoa; phylum Chordata; class Actinopteri; order Siluriformes; family Pangasiidae; genus Pangasianodon; species Pangasianodon hypophthalmus. Next base: position 22,999,473 of record NC_069723.1, on the reverse strand, counting down.
GCATGCATGAAAGTAAAAACTGCCAACTCTCACAAATTTTTTGTTGGGTCCCACAGGATTGTACTCCTGACACACTCCCCTATCACCAACTGTAAACTTTGAGTAGTTCCATAAAGGGTTTTGCACTAATTCAAAAACTTGCTTATTTTCGAAAAAAGTTTCGAACTCGATGCCAACGGTGTCGACAGAGAAGCTAATCTGTATGCATGAAATTCCCTTAAAATAAGGGAAGGAAGCTATAGAAGAAAAATGATTTCAGACATTTGACCTTGTTGTGACCTGTTTGGATCAATTCCAAAATCTAATCAGTTCAGCTGATGGTTACAATAATACTGGCATATAAACGAATGTTCAACCACTCATTCTTGAGATATCACGGTAACGAGAATCTCAGACGGATGGATGCACAACCCGAAAACATATTGCCTTCACCACTCTATTTACATTTTAGTTATTTAGCAGACACTCCTATTCAGAGAGACTTACCCAAGATATGCCTTGAACTATAATAATAAATAAACTGCAAGACAAGATGCGAAGGCTGCATGCGCTTGAGTGGTTTAGGCCACCTTGAATTTGATGTCTTGGTGCTCAAAGTTCACTCAAATTCAAATCTGATCCGGTTCACACTAATCTTTGCTAAGCACAAACAATAAGATGAGCCCTCATATGTGATGTCACCCAAAAAAAAATAATAATAATCATAATAATTCTGGGAAAAAGTGGTGAAATATCAGCACATAAACAGGTTACAGGGTTTGCGATGAGTCAGTGAGGTTGGTCCTCTAGCCACACAAGGCAGACGCAATGGCACGCAGAATGTGTCAGTACTAGTTTGCAGAATCAGCATAGGCAGCTTTAGTGTAAATAAATGTACATTTTCCATTATTTATAAGTCAGAATTACAAATGATTAGCAAAGAAATGTGACAGGAGACGTATAAATGAATAAAAGAGGGACTGATTCAAAGGTGAAGTACAAACAGCTAGAAAAGCGAATTGAAGGATGGTTTACACTTGAAGAGATCCATACAGGAACGAATCAGACGATCTTCCTGCCATTAGCTTGTTGTTAATTTGCTGCTTCAGTGACACGTGTCATCACAAAGGTTATATCTAATAACCTCGACTACCCTCATGCAAAAAAAAAAAAAAAGAAAAAAAGGAGACGTGTACCACGGTGTCGCTTGTGCGACTAAAAATAATGGCCACAATCATTCGTGTCTGAAGCCTGGGATTTACGAGAGATCACGTCTGATGACAGGCGAAGATTGTTCAAGAAGTTAAACTACACCATCCCGGATCATTCGTTCTACACACGGCAAATTAGACCAGCGATTCTTATTTCGTATGACACAGAGAACGTAGGACTATCCTGTCTGTCAATTACTGAGCATGCCTGAAAGAAAGCATCTCATTTCCAGAAGAGAAAATTGGTATACTTTGGGCCTTTTCTCACAGAGAAGCGGCGATTGTTGAGGAAACAGGGCCATCACTTACAGAGTAGAAGGACAGACAGAGAGGAATGGAAAGGGTGATATTTTTCAAGCTGAAATTTCCTGTTTGCCAAAGCTACTGAAACACACACCTGCTGGGTCGCCATCGAAGTACCAGAAATAAGAATTTATCCTCCGTCACAATGCGCCAAGAGTGAAACTCACTTTTGGACATGGCAATGTCAACCAAATAGAGTACCATTATTTACACATGTGGACTTTGTAGTAGAGCGTAGTGTAGTAGTAGAGTAGTAGAGCTTTCGCTGAAGTGAATGGCACAATATTCTGCATCTTTTTCCTGCCTTATTGTGACGCAACCGCCTTGAAGACTGTATAACCACAGTCCTTATGCTCTAATTGTAGCACAGTGTGTTTGCAACCTTGACAAAAATACACAAAGTCAAAGGTTTAAGCAATCAGCTGTGGTATCATAAATGTATTATTCGAGTCTGGCTGGCATCTTTATTTTCTCTCAGTATGTTTATCCCTGAGGTGATTGTGTGTATTAAATGGAAGAGTTACCTATATGACTTTAAAAGATCAAGTTACCAATTAGCGATTGTCATTAGAGGACCTGACCATCACATCCATATGTGGTTCTTCCCCAAACTGTTGCCACAAAGTTGGAAGCACACAATTGTTTAGAATGTCTTTGTACACTGTAGCATTATAGTTTCCCTTCACTGGAACTAAGAGGCCCATGACAATGCCCCTGTGCACAAAGCGAAGACATGGTGTGTTAAGGTTGGAGTGGAAGAACTTGAGTGGCTTGACCTCAACCCCACTGAACACCTTTGGGATGAACTGGAACACCGACTGCACCCCAGACCTCCTCACCAACATCAGTGTCTGACCTCACTAATGGCTATATATTGTACTCTATTTTAAAGGATGAAGCTACCAAGACAATTTGAACAAAAGACGAATTCTACCAACAAAGCTAGCTAAAAAAAATAAACATTTAAATGCTCCAAACCGAGCTCCAAACTCCTAGCTTGCCAAAATGATGCCATTACATTGTGGCTTAGCCTACAGCCTATAGTCATCCTTAATTATCTGGTTATTATTAGATTTTCTCCACCACTTACCACAGTGCTTTCTGCTTTCCTTTTTCCTCTTCCTTTTCTTCATTTTAAACATTGTGTATATTATATTTTATTTATAAGTTTTTGTTTTCAGCATGAGATGACAGAAAACCGTTTGCTTCCTGGAGTGTCTTTATACTGAAAAAAAGCACAAAACTTCTTTTCCTATGGAATATATATGTATGTACACACACACACACACACACACAGAGATTAATCAATTAATGAATTAATTACCTGAAGTTATTTCCACTGCATATGAAACAAATCCAGTCTGAATAGGGCTGTCATTAAAATCTACTCAAATTCAAATCTACTTTAAAGGAAAAAAAACAGTGTAGAACAATAAAAAAAAGACAGTAATGTTTTGCATTTCCATGTTGTTTTATATGTTTATAACAAAAAATTCTTAAAAATTAATAAATGTTTTTTTTTTTTAAATGCTGTTCTAGTAATAGAATTATCAATAAAGACAAATACATGTTTTTTAACTGTACGTGAAAGTACAAGACTTTAAATGTTTGTCTATTCTTTAAATATTTTGTGTTTTATATTTTATACAAACGCAGTCGTTAAAGTCGTTAAAATTTAAATTTCGTGAAGCTCGCGCACACCGTTCACACAGCGCGTGCTAGTCACAACCATGCTAACGCTAGCTAATTCAGTATGAAGCGCGCTATTAGCAACTGATTCATTTAGCTAATAAACTTCACCGAGCGAACAAATGAGTGTTTGTAGTACTTAAAGTTAAACATATGACTGTTATTTTGCTGTATAACGTATTTATCACTCCACAGCTAGCTAAAACATGCTAACTCGTTGGAAAACTAGCAAAAAAGTTAAAATATAGCACAATGCTTTCCTCATCGAAATATAAATAATTAACGTGACATTTCTAAGAAACTGACAGAAAGGTAAAATACAGTAACAAACAATTTAACAACTTGCTTACCTCAGACAACCGCTTTGCGTTTTCTCTGAGATAATAACAACATGATGCCATGTTTCACAAAAGAGTCGGCTCTTAGAATCGGATCTTTAAATCGACTCTTTGAGGTGACCGTTGGGAGTCGATTCACTAGATTCAAATCGCAGATGAGACCAAACAAAGAGATAACGACACAACAACAACAACAACAACAACAACAACCGCAACAACAACCACAACACCAACCGCAACAACAACCACAACAACAACAGCAACCACAACCGCAACAACAACCACAGCCACAACCACAACAACTGCAACAACAACAACAACAACCGCAACAACAACCACAACAACAAAACAACAACAACCACAACATCAACAACAACCACAACAATAACAACTCCAACAACAACCACATCAACAATGACAATAATAATAATAATAATAATAATAATAATAATAATAATACAGAGAGATATACAAAAGTGAATAAATAGTACTAATACTACTACAACAACACTGTTACACAAAAAGGTACTAAACTGTTCAATTCCAGGTAGACTATCCTTAAGCAAACACCTTCTGTACTTTGTATCTTTTACCTAGAAAGGGGCATGTAATGAACCTTTAAAACTTTACTGTAAAAGCTTTACACTTTACTCTAATTATGGGCCAATTACATACCATTAATCATTTTAAGGTACTCTATATAAACACCTCAAGGTGAAAAATACATATTAAACATATTTAACATACAAATATACAACATACAAGATAACCAGGAACAAGCAACAACAAGGAGTGGAACAGTTTAGTACCTTCATATAATAATAATAATACTAATACTACTACTACTACTACTACTACTACTAATAATAATAATAATGTCAAAGTTTTTCGTCAAGAAGGCAAGAAGTTTGTGTAACTTTGTGTGACTTTAGCATCTCTTCATGTAAAAACATCTCTTTTGACAAAGCCATACACTCATGCAGTGCCACCTGTCATGTGTGTGTTCTCTCGTTTTCACCTCATCGCTACGTTTTAATTAATAAATGATTTAATGACTGGAGTCAGGGGTATGGGGCGGCGTCTCCTACTGCGTGTGAGCACACATCGTTAATCAGGGCCATTCCCATTAGCCAGGTCACTAACAATCACGCTCAAACAATTAGGGCTTGATTAAGAGATGCTCATTAGGCAAACGCTGCTGAAGCCTGCGGGGTGCGGTACTGGTACTGTATATTTGTGGGTCCAGTACCAAGAGCTCTCTCAAGGTCTCTCAAGGTCATCTAGAATTGATGATAGAAGCTTTATTTCCCAAAATTGACATTCTCACCGTAGTGGATTTCTCGACAGGAGAGAAAAAGAAGACCAGCACAGCTCAAAGGAGCTGTTTAATCGAACACGACTCTAACAAAAGAGAAGTCAGAATGAGACTGAAATGACATAAGGAATTAAAATTCACTGAAAGATGTGCAGCATAATGGCTTTATTCAAATGACCTTCTGTCATCCTTGAAAAAATTAAAGAACATGAAAGAACTACCGTAGTTTTTTTGGTAATGGTCTTATTCATGAATCAGCCTGAAACACTTAAAATGCACTTAAAACCAAATTCTTCACACATTTTTTGTTATTTTTTACATCTTGGTTCCCTTAACAAAACTTATTTACATTAGTTAGCATGAACAAATCGTAAACTTCAGAATTAATTACATTAAAGTAACAAAAAATTGCATTCACTAAATCTAAAAAGAAGCAAAATAATAACATCCATAAGTAAGACTAAATCTCCAGTGGAAAAGTGGTTATTCAAAAGAATTAATAAATCATGCTGAATTTTTTGCTCTCAGTATTTACACTTGAAATCCTGTGTTTAATTGATAATGAATTAGTTTTAATTTATTTAATTTATGTTATTTTTTTTTCAAGTCATGATTGGAACAAATATTACCTAACAATGTAGATGCTAACACTAGACAAAAATCAATTACTATGTGTTAGCTTACTTTACACCACAACAGTGCTGAATTCTCAAATCTAATTGGTCAGCAGCAGCCCTGACACAAGAGGCTGTGATTTAACAAAGTAAAATGTACAATCAATGATATGGCGAAGTTTTCTGTAAGGAAATGTTAAATTTAACATTTACAGAAGGAGTCTCCAGTGTCAGCCCTTAGCACAGCTGTAACTTCAGGACAGAGGAGTTTACGCTTTGAGGGTTTCTCTGTAACATGACAAGCTGTTTTTTTTTTTTCTGTCTTATTAACTTTGAGAGAGAGACAAAAGAGAGGCTGGTAAGGGGAATGACTGTTTATCGCTGCTATAACGTGAGTTATAGTAAACAAACAACTAATTTGTTTAGTGGATGTGCAACAACATTAAATGTAACTATAAATGGCTAAAAAGTATGACGTGTCATTGTTTAATAAATAACAAATTATAATACGTGGTAAATTGCTGTGGTGTTAGAGGAATAAAACACTTCAGGATTTGCTGTTATAGGAAAATAATCAATTTATCAGCTTTGGGGTGGTAACAGTAACTCCACTTCATCACACCATCCAGTCATTTACTAATTTCTGAAACATCTCGAAGCTGAGTGTTTTATTCCTTACTTGTTACCAGTACTTATGGTTTATTAATGTTGAGGTTATATGACTCAAGATATAAATCATCAGGTACTGAATAAATTTTCAGTAAAAAAAAAACAAAACAAAGCCATAGAAATCTGATAGAATCATTAAAGCTAGAGAGAGAGAGAGAGAGAGAGAGAGAGAGAGAATTCTCTGCACTCGTCGCCAGAACCTGACTGTGTATAGACGTGTATGATGAATGGTGTTGTATTGCTATTGCTGCCCTCTCTCACTTCACTCCCTGCTACCAATCTGCACAGAGAGACCGAGAGGGAAAGAGAGAAAGACAGAAAATGAGAGTATGTGTGTGAGAGAGAGAGCGGGAGAGAAAGAAAAAAACAGAAAAGAAGAAAGAAAGAATAAAAAAGAGGAGGAGAAAAAAAAGCAGCAGCAGCAGCCCGGGAGGTTTCCGTTAATTAACCTACATACATACACACACACATTTGACATTTGGGTTTAAGATCAAAAGAGTATGAATATGAGACGATGGATCAGAATTTCAGAAACTGCCGATCTCCTGGGAATTTCACACACCACAGTTTCTAGAAAGAATGGCCCAGTGGTTAAGGTGTTAGACTACTGCTTAGAAGGTTGTGAGTTCAAATCCCGGTGCTGCTGCTGCTGGGCCCTTGAGCAAGGCCCTTAACCCTCCATTGATCAGTTGTATAAAAAATGACATAAATGTAAGTTGCTCTGGATAAGGGTGTCTGCTAAATAATGTAAATGTATGAAAATTAAAAAAACATCCTGTGAGTGGAGACACCTTGTTGACGAGAGAAATCAGAGGAGAAGGACCAGAATGGTTTGAGCTGACAAGAAGTCTATAGTAACTCAAATAATCACTCTTTACAACCGTGCTGAGCAGAAAAGCATCTCAGAATGCAGAACACATCAAACCCTGAGGTGGACGGGCTGCAACACCAGAAGACCACATCAAGTTCCAGTCAGCCAAGAACAGGAATCTGAGGCTCTCATGGGCACAGACTCACCCAAACTGGACAGCTGAAGACTGGAAAATCTTTAACTGGCCAGTTTGGGTGAGTCTGTGGCCATGATAGCCTCAGATTCCTGTTCTTGGCTGACAAGAGTGGAACTTGATGTGCTCTTCTGGTGTTGCAGCCCATCCACCTCAAGGTTTGATGTGTTGTGCATGCTGAGATGCTTTTCTGCTCACCCCAGTTGTAAAGAGTGATTATATTCCTGGCAGCTCGAACCAATCTAGCCATTTTCCTCTGACCTTTCTTATCAACAAGGCTTTTCAACCCACAGAACTGTCGTCCACTCAATGTTTTTCTGTGTAAATGCTATAGGCTGAAAATCCCAGGAGATCAGCAGTTTCTGAAATACTCAAACCAGCTCATCTGGCACCAACAACCATGCCATGGTTAAAGTCACAGAGATCACACTTTTTCCCCATTCTGATGTTTGATGTGAACATTAACTGAAGCTCTTGACCTGTATCTGAATGATTTTATGCATTGCGCTGCTGTCACATGATGCTGATCGGAAAACTGATCAACTAAGCAGGTGTGCAGGTGTTCCTATTAAAGTGGACAGTGTGTGTGTGTGTGTGTGTATATAAATAGGTTTATATATAGGTTTCAAATATGTCTCCATTATTTCAGCTTTAAAATTCACTCTGGCACTGAGGGCAGGAAATGCAGAAAGAAAAAGCACATTTAGGTGAAGTGGGTGAAAAATGAGAGGGGAAAAGGCATGAAATTGAGAAAGAGAAAACTTGCTTTGCTGGCAGAAATAAAAGTCCTGGTCATTACTTCTCCAGCCTTGCAGGCATTGTGTAGGAGGTTTCAGCCGCTGCTGTGTGTGTGTGTGTGTGAGGGAGTGGGTGCAGCAAGACACACACTGCTACTGCTCTGCTTAAAAGACAATGGTAAATAAATAAATAAATAATACCCCAAAAACACGAGCAGACCTTTGTGTATAAATAGGAAAACAAAAGCACGGTCGACTTGCAGAACTTCACTGGCCTCAAACAACTCTGGATAGAGAAATCCCTCCTTCCGGTAATTTCTCTCTGCGCAAAAGGCAACGGGAATGTCTTCTATAATAATCTAGATGTACATTATTAACAATGAGATATACATTATTGTGTGATGATCTTTCACCATGACATATATATATATATACATATATATATATATATATATATATATATATATATATATATATATATATATATGTATATATACACATATATATATATGAAGTGTTTTATTTATCTTAAACCACAGCAATTTGCCAATGATTAAAATTTGTTATTTATTAAACAACAGCAGCATCATAGTTTTATCCATTTATAGTTATATTTAATGTTATGGAACGTCCATAAAAAGTTTCAGTTCTCACTTCCATTATAGCAGCTATAAGCAGTTGTTCCCTTACCATTCTCTCTTTTCTTTCCCTTATAGTTAATAATAATAATATAATAATAATAATAATAATAATAATAATACAGCGTGTAATCTCCTGTCCTGAAAACCTAAAGTTACAGTTTTAAGCACTGACACTGGAGACTCCTTCCATCTCCTTACAAGAGGAAGAAAACTTACAAGTCCCTGTGAATGAGCTGTTACTATAGAAATGAACGCGTGCAATAATGTTTTATAATGTGTTCTATTGCACTACTGCTATAGAAAATAAAACAACACCTTCTGCCCAATGAGAATCCAGAATTCAACCTCTCTGTGGTGTAACGTGGTGTAAAAACTTTCGGCCATATAGCATAGGCTATATATTCACCATATACTATATGGCTAACATTAGCTGCTTATTTAAATATTTGCCTCATTTTCATTTGTATATTTGTAATCATTGTGTACAGTGAGACATGCAGTAAACTTATTACAAAAGCTTATTTAAAAAAAAGCTGTTAATGGACAGTGTAAAGCAGCTGTTAGTGTGATTTTATTTAAGTATTCAAGCTAAAGCACCTTTTATTGTAGCTCCATCTCTTCACTTTCATGACTGATTTGAGATTATTGATAAATTAAAATGCAGGGCAGGTCACGGATTAAAGTTTGAGGTCAAACCGTAGATCTGAGCGCATCATGTTTCAAATTTCTCCTGCAAGTTCTTCAAAGACCCAGCAGTCTGTCTGAATAATTCCACACATTTAGCTTTCTGTTTGATGCTAGCTTACTGAGTGCAGCAGAATACTGATTAGCTGAGCTGAGTGACTGACCCACACACACACACACACACACACACCCACACCCACACCCACACACACACATACACACGTCTGTACATAACATCGTACACTAACATTCAATTCCCAAAACGTCCAAAGGCGCATTTTTCATTTTTCAAAAATATTTTATTTGTGATCCAGGTACAAGGAAAAAGCAAAGAAAAATCCAGGATTTATTTTACAGGACATGGAAGTGAGAATAGGAAAAGTGTGTTCTCTCTTCATTTTTATCCTTTTTGTTCGCGAACAAGGACATGCAAGTGAAGACGGATGCTTTTACAGGAAGGATGTAAAAAGGGCGGGGCTTGTGTATAGAGAGACGTCACCCGACATTTTTCACATTTTCCTCTTTTTTTTTTTAATTCTTCCTTTTTTTAGTAAAAAGGCAACACACATTAATAATAAGCTACAAAGATTTGTCAATATTGAGACAAGGAAGAGAAAGAGATAGCAGAGCATGGCTGATCCTTCCAAAAAAATAGGCAAAATAAAAGAGTAAATGTTAACGTTTCCATCGAGTTTGGGTATTTTTCTTTAGACGGCTGATGGAGATGAGGAAGCAGCATGGTGCGGTGTGCACACAAGTCACAAAATAATGTGGTGTCTCACATTGCCATGGCTGAAAGAATAGAAAAAAAAATGAAAAAAGGCAAAAGGTGACGGAGAAACGTTTCATATTCCACAAATTTTTATGCATTTTTCACAATATACCTTTATTATTTTAATAAATACAAAAAACAACAACACTGTTCCTTTTATTTTTTTTTAAAGAAAAAAAAAATACATTAGCATTAAAAAAGACACTAAATGCATTAGACGTTAGAAATATCAATATTAATTTTGGTATGTTTCTGTAACTGACATCTTTGTTTTTATGGACATAAAGTGAACCGGCACATTTTCCAATGAGACAACAAGGCAATGGCATTCCACCGTGAACAGGGGGAAAATTAAATTAAAAGAATTTAAAAAATGAAAATAAAAATAAAAATACAGAAGCCCATTGGACACACGCAGAAGAAATTTCATCAGCAAACTTTAAATGGCCGTCTGTGTGAGGATACATATGAATATATACACATATATACACACACACACACACACACACTCACAGGACACCACCAAAATATATGTAAAATAACCTGAGATACTCTCCGCACCTCATTTTTCCAAATAACCGCGCACTAAAAAACGGAAAATATGGCGTTCTGAGAGCAACGGAAACGTGACGGGACAACAGTCAGTCGGAGAAAGCGTTAAAATCTGAGCAACATCGTTCGTATCAAAAAAACCAGAGAAACTAAACAGTCATTGTACCAGATTACTCTCCTGAAGGCTCGACAGTAAAAAAAAAAAAAAAAAAATCCAGCTTTGTTTAAGCAAAATTTTGTACAATTTTACATAAAGTAAACCAAAACACAAAAAAGGAAATGACAAAATGCTTAAAAACGAAAAGAACTGTTCGAAACGCCGTGTGATTGGTCGGCAGTGAGAGATCGGCCGTTACTGCAGATTCACTCGCACGCGGTTCATTGATTATACATCATCGTGACTCAAGAGTGCATCGTGATCGTGATATCGTAGGATCTATACGTTGTTAGCAAACGCTAAAGCATGCTAATGTGTCGTTACGTCTTTTGTAGACCTACGCCGCTAATCCGCATGCATACACGTTCGAGTGACGATTCTCTGCATAGATAAAGACGTATCAAAGACGACGGATCTGGAATTTGGTCTGCAGAATCATCATCATCATTATCATGTTGGATGTAAACTAAAAAATAATAATACTAAGTGCCTTAAAAATAAAATTAAGGAATAAATATTATTTGATTATAAAACAATTCATTCAGCGTTAGTCATTAGTGTTCTATACTGGAATTTTTCATTTTTTCATTCAGTTCTTTTGCACCACAAAGTGTGTAAGACTAACGCCTAATAAATTAGTGTTTCAACATGTACACAAAAAAAACAAAAAACAAAATAATTGTACTAAGTGGCTCTCCAGCTGCGTTATTGAAGAGACACACTTCCCATGAAGCTCAGCATGCCGTCGTTTTGCAAAAGCACTAAAACAGGAGATGTGTATGATTTTAGAGAAAAACCATACACTTTATTCTTGTTCATATGGCTTTTAAATCGCTCGTGTTTTAAGTGCTTAGTGATCCGTCTTTCAGAGGGGAAATCGAAAACAAACAGAAAAATTTTTAAATGATCATAAATAGCATGAAAGCTTATGACACAATGGTCATCCCTCAACATTGTCCACTTGATGTTTGCTGAAGTTATTGATCGTGATCAACGCTCGAGGAGAGACAGAGAGAGAGAGAGAGAGAGAGAAAGAGAGAGACCGTTGTACACAAACGAGCAAACAGCAAAGAACAGCGGCGAGTCGAGTGTTACGCGACTCAACGACGTTCATTCTGATGATACACCGATGAGCCAAAACATTATGGCCACTCCCAGATGAAATGAATGACGTTGATTCTCTTGTAACAACAGCGCATGTTAAGGTCTGGGATGAATTGGACAGTAAGCGAACAGTCGATGTGTTGGATCCAGGGGAAATGAGCAGGTGTAAAGACCTGAGCGACTTTGACAAGGCCCAGACGACCAGGTCGGAGCAACACTGAAACACCAAGGCTTGTGGGCTGCTCTCGGTCAGCAGTGGTGAGTATTTACTGACAGAGGATCAACAAACCACAAACCGGCGAAAGGCTGATCAACGGGCGAGAGCACTGAAAGCTCTCCCATCTGGTCAGAACCAACAGAAGGGCTACTGTGGCACAAGTAGTTTTAATGATGGTTACAGGAAGAAGGTGTCACAGCGGTCAGAGTACCCATGCTGGAGCAACGGAAGATTTTTGCGCGCTCCATTTTCTTTTACATCGAGTGGACGACCGGGTACATGTGCACCGTTTACCTGGGGAAGAGATGGCACGTTGATTCACTGTAGGAAGAAGACAAGCCGGTGGAGGGAGTGTGATGCTCTGGGCAATGTTCTGGTCCTGGCATTCATGTGGACGTCAATTTGACACGTGCCACCTAAACAATGTTGCAGACCAGGTACACTCCTTCCTGTCAGTGGTATTCGCTAATGGCAGTGGCCTGTTTCGGCAGGATAACGCGCCCTGCCACACTGCACACATTGTTCAGGGATGGTTTGAGGAACCTGATGCAGAGTTCAGGGTGTTGATTGGCCTCCAGATTCCCCTGATCTCGATCCGATCGAGCATCTGTGGGATGTGCTGGAAAAACAAGTCCAAGCCGCAGAGGCTCCACCTCGCAACTTACAGGACTTAAAGGATCTGCTGCTAACGTCTTGGTGCCAGAAACCACAGCACACCTTCAGAGGTCTTGTAGAGTTCATGCCTCGGTGATTCAGAGCTGTTTTGATGGTACGTGGAGGACCAACAATATATTAAGCAGGTGGTCATAATGTTTTGGCTCAGTGGTGTATTTAAACTGTGAACAGTTGCGCTTTTTGGAAAGTTTATTCAAGAAGGTTTATTCAAACATATTTCCTGTCCCTCTGTCATAGCCTCAGGAGAACCCCTTTGCTGCAAATAACACGCCGAAGCGTGCAACTCTGCCTCTTAGCTCCACAAATCCTGCACTGAACACACAGGCGTAGTTTAATATATCTCTGTACATGGCTATATAATTTTTTCTTTTTCTGTAGTTACAGTACAGCAACTCCTCATCATAAAATCTCCTCTCCCCGGTGCTTCATGTCAGCGGGAGCGATGTTTTTTTTTGTGCTTTTCACCAAAATTGCAGTGCAAAAGAAAATCATTCTAATAATAACAACAATTAAACAAAAACAATGGACGGATGAAGAAATCCACGAAATCTTTATGGCACCACAGCCTGCCAAATTTCAAATTTCAATTCACATATATTACAGATGAAGAACAGTGGGAAGTGAGCGAACGGAATCCGGCTTGCATAGCGATGCAATAACGAATTTCAATGAGAAATTTCATATTTACAGAAAATGTGTTCCCCTTTTTTCCCAGTTCACTAAAGGACTCAAAATGAGATTCTTCTTTTTGTTTTTATTTAAACATTTTTTTCTTCTTCTTCTTCTTCTCTGGATGAATGGCTGTCAATATTGAAGTGTTTGAAAGTATTTCATTTGTTCTTGAAAAAGGACAGAAAACATCAAATCAACATCGCGGGACTGTCTGTCTTTACATCACATTTACAATATGTCGTTTCCGTCTTCACCTTCTACGGGATCGGTTCTTCCTTCTGATGCGGTGTGTGAGTCCGTTGCACCGAGCGGATCTCCGAGGCATCTCCAGGGCAGGAAAAAGCGTTTTCTTTTTTTTTTTAAATTCCAGCTTTGATCCACAGCTTCTCACTCTGTCAGAAACACAAAACGAACACATAATTAAGTCACAAAACAACAACTGAGCATCGATTCATAAATTGCGAATGTGGCTTAAAGGAAAAATATACTGTGGTTTGATCCTGAATTGCCTTTTTCATATAGATTACTGCATCATTTTTGTTCTGAATCAGGTTTCTCCTTCCATATATGGTAAATAAACATCTCCTTACTTAAGATTATAATATGATTACACACGGTTTTCGTTAACCTGTTTATGTGAAGAGTCCACTGTCCAAGACTCCTTAATTGAGCTGTTACTATAGAAACAATGACACATTACAGCAAGCGCATTAATATAAATCTGTGATCAGATTTGAGACTTACATAACTCTCCGGAGTACTGTCCCTGGCCGTTGGTCCCGATGTAGCCGGAGTCTCCGTGTTCGGCGTTAGAGCGCTGGTGCTGACCTCGTGACCCCTCTGCTTTACGAGGACCTGTCGATCCTTTCGAGGACGTGGTTCCAGATGAACTGTGACCCCCGGGGGATGGGAATGATGGTTTGCTATAGGGTGGCATGGCCTCTTCTGGACAACAACATACAGAAAACAAAAAAAAAAACATAAGTGTTCTGAAAAGAAGGATACATCATGAGAAAGGAGTTAAATAACCAGGTTCCATCCGGCTCTTCATGCAACACCAGTTGGAGACCTTGTTAGACTTGTTACCAGAAGCTCAAGAAGCAAGCCATGACTACCTACTTCCTCTGACCTTTAAAGCGCTTGGTCTTAATGATCTCACAGACGACCACGGAGGCTGATTTGCAGTGTGTGTATGTGTGTGTGAAATGATTACAGCACATCTGCTCTGTGCCTCCATTTTGCCTGCAGCTGGAGACCAGAAGTCAGTCTACAGGTCCTTTCTCCTCACAGCAGGCTTCCTAATTGAACACCAGGGTCACATCTGGAGTTGCCGGTCTCCCAGTGATCACACTGAGGTGGAAAGTTTAGCTTTCTTAGCTCCGAACTTTGACGACTTGCTCATAACTCGCTTGATTAGCTCCAGACTTTGAACCATATACAGCAGCGAGAAAACTGACGGCGCTCTGGTAGAAAACGTCAAGCGAAATGAGAGTGTTAATTGTGCCATTGTGATTTTTGAATAGATCCGAGTCTCCACTGAACAATGGCGAGGATTTGATTCAGTGACAATGGCAATTATTCAGTTCATTTTTTTCTTTATGGAGCTAGAGAAATTCATAAAGCGTGATGAGTTTCAAAATGTTCATTTTTTCGGAACAGTAAAAGATGTGATTCAAGAAAACTTTTGGGGTCTAAGGCTGAGTTTGCACAGAACCTAATTTTTATTAATTTATTTGTTTGTCTGTTTGTTTGCTTGATTATTTCAGAGAATGAATAACATGACTTCTGACTGGTCTATGGGTCTTGTCTGATTTTTTAGGTGTGGATCGTTTCTATAGTAACATCTCATTCACAGGGAGTTGCTCCACATAAATGGGTTGTTATTTAACAACAACAACAACCACAAATCATGTTATCATTGACATGGCGATGTTTTCTGTGAGGAGATGTTTATTTAGCATTTATAGAAGGAGTCTCCAGTGTCAGCGGTTTGTAACAGACAGAGCTAAAGCTTTTCTGCGTATTTCATGTCTTATTAGCTTCAAGAGAAAGTAAGGGAATGGCCGTTTATAGCTGCTATAATGTAAGTGATCAGAGGAACTTATTACACAGATGTTCCACTACATTAAATGTAACTATAAATGGATAGAAATTATGATTAACCATCTTATATCTTTTTGTACCTGAAGCAGGGCCGTTCTTCTGTGCTCTCCTGGCCTCTTCTGCTCTCTCCATGGAACCGAGTCTTTCTTGGCCTTGTCTGTTGCGCTCCAGAGATGTACGAGTCTGCCTCTCCAGAGAGCTCTTCAACTCGTCCCGGACACCCATATGCTGCCTCTCCAGAGACGAGGCCTTCCGTTCGCCAGGGCTGCCGACGTTTCCTACGCTCCTCGGCCCCTGGATGCGCATGCTCTGGCACGGCGGGGGCTCGGGAGGTGGAGGTAGGTCTGACACACACACACACACACACAACAGCAATAGCAGGGTGTTAGCAGGGTCACATCTTTCAACCAAACTTAACCAAAAGCAGTGCCAGCATGTTGAGCCTATGTGGGCAGCCATTTTGTCACTCTTCATTTTGTGTGAATGAACAGACTTTCAATAACCTCTAATCCCTCCCAGCTTTATAAAAAGGTGACATGAGGGTATTAGCACTGTAACTCACTTGAGGAATAATGGGCACGGTCACATAAACAGTTAAAAAGACGCAATACCCTTGACGTTTGAATCTGATTACAGACTTTGTGCTGCTGCACCACTTCAAATTAGCTAATCAATAAATACATTATCTAGCTCCTTAGATCCCTCATTGCACTTTAACACTTTAACACATTGTCAGTGCTTATCCAGATCTAGATGATTCAGTCTTTGGCATCTGGCCTAATCAAAGGCATAGTTAGAGTTAGAAGTGGGAAATATGACAAAAATGTCAGATCACAATTCTCAAAGATGTTGCTATGATACACAATATGCTGCATTTTATAGATAGATAGATAGATAGATAGATAGTTTTTGGCTCATAAAGGTTGATGATACTTTATTTAAAGTATAGAAAGGTTTCATTGTATTTTATTAATTTTATTTTTCATATTTTTAAATAAATAAAAATATTTAAAAATGAAAAGGAGGGGAAAAATTCTAAGTACAAATTTTAACATTTAATTAGCTGATTCCAGTGGGTGTGTAATTATTTTAAAAAAATTAGATAGATAGATAGATAGATAGATGGATAGATATATAGACTTCAATTTCAACAAAGAAACTAGATGATCCTATTTTTTTTTTCTAAAAAGGACTTTCAGATCTACACACACACACACACACACACGCCTTTACTTTGCTATATACTTTCCCCATGAGTGAAACTAAAGTTTTCAGCAGAAACTAAACCAGTAAACTTGGCTAATTTATTCTCTAATAATAATTAAATGGCAAATTCTGAACACCACCAGTTCTCCTACATAGTGATTTTATTTTTGTATTTAGCATATTTCTTAAATCAATCCCTCCAAATGTAATTCGTGGCTACACCACTGGGTCAAACCCCTCAAAAGTGGTCCAGTGTCGGGTCTTACCATCAGCACTAGCATCCCTGCGGTGCACAGCCGTACCTGGTCCTCTGTTTTTGCGAGTGGGCCGTGCTGCCCGTTGGTGGCCGAGGCTATGTGTTCCCACAGTGCTGCCATCTGTAGAGAACGGACTGGCAGGGCGAGGTCTCAGGGCCAGGCATTGATCTGTAAGAGGAGAACAGGACCGTGGTTATGACTGAGATGTACCACTGGTGTAAGGTGATGGAGAGCCATGTTTGTTCAGCAAGAATCAGGAAAATGAGAACTATCCGGATCAATCACCATCCTTGATAGTTCGTAGCGGAAAAACAAAACATGGGATCGAGCACTTTTGAGAAGGTGAAATGGACCTCATGGAAGAAGTGATTACTATCAGGGCGGCCATTGTCAAGAGTCAATAAGAGCCAAGTCAAGCGGCTACAAAAAGAATAGCAAAACAATCCACTTTAATTCCATGTTAATGTCCCCCACTTGTGCCATGCTCATCTCCCAGAGGTCAGCTTTAAACACACTTCAAATATGATTGCAGCATCAATCAGTGTGTTAGTACCATCACCAACATACTCACTAGCCAAGAATTTGAGAAATTCAAAACCCATAGCAGAGCGATGAATCAAAGCAACAGCCAGTGAGGAAAGAATACAGTGCTGTCTTTATGAAATGGTTGAAATTCGCCATGTCCCGCCACCACAGACAGACAGACAAACCTCTCTTGGTGAGGCTGGTGCCATCCATGCGGTAGCCTGCCTTATCGGCGGCCGCTGCCAGCGCACGGGCAAAGCTGCAGTGGGTGAACAGGGAGCCGTCGGAGGAGCTCCCCGCACTGGACCTGTGGCTGGAAAAGGGCCGGTCGTCCTCCTCCGATGCCGAGCCCCACCCATTCACCATGGAGCCTACAAGCAGCAGCCGCAATGAATGAGTTTACCATACTTACTCAGTTTATTCTAGCAGTGGAGGAAGTCTGAGTGTGTGCATTTACAGGACTACAGCTCATAGCTGAATTTATACTCTATGTTCTTAAGAGGCATATGTTTCAAATATATGACTGTCTGGTGCAGCACCTATTATCAACAAACCACTGGTCCATTCTGAGTCAGAAATAATATCAAGAATTTGATTAATATTTGGAAGAAGGGATGGTTGCACTAACAGGCTGATAAATAGTTCCTAGTCCAGAGGTCATCAGCTGGTGGACTGTGGTCTGGATGTGGACCCAGCAAAATATTTCAACGGTTCAACCCAAGTATTTGAGGAAATACAGTAGCAGAAGCAATCCAAACTAGCTGTATTTAAGCAACTCTAGTTGTCTAACCATGAGCCATTCTGTAACAGATCTTTTGTTGTTTTTTTTGTTCAATCACATGCATTTATGTAAATTATTTAGCTGAAGGCATCTGATTGTACCAGAAACTAGCTACAGGGCTAGAGACATTAGCTCAGAAAGGGAAGAGATTTAAAAAAAAAAAATTATTCACCCTCTCTGGTCTAATTAGTGAACTGATGACATGGTTGTTTAAAAAAAGTTGATAAAAACAGACGGTTATGATTGGACAATTGGACAGAGATTCTATTCTGTTCTGTGCATTTCTTCGCTGATGTCTCGTCCGTCTGTCTCTCAGCTGCATGATAAAATCATACGTCTTACTATATTGGATGCAAAAAACCCGTAAACTTTTAAAAACCTTATCCCTTTGCCTTACACAGTCGTTGACTCTCTGATTACGGTTTCAAGTCTCAATATATCTGCGTGCAGCTCTCAAACGAACAACATCCCAGTCAACTCAATCTGGCTAAACTAATCCAGTTCTCAGGTACGACCGAAGAACCGAACGATCCCATTTGGAATGATCACTATTAGTAGCTGTTCATTTTGTTAAGCGATATATGAACACCAGGCCCAAGATATACCATAGCTAGTGTTTAAAGCTGGTAATCATTCCAGTGAAGTGGTGCAACAGTCTTATATTTACACCCAAACACCGACTCATCTTACTGTCTTACTGTTCAGGAAAGAAAATTGGCAAGCAGACAAACAACTGCACACAAGGCTATTTTCTAGCATCTAAGAGATGTTTTGCTGCATTTCAATCAGCCAGCATTTGAAATGAACACACACCTGTAAGGCATCCAAGGTGGGATGGTATTTTTTGAACATCCTAGCTGCTTAGTCTTATTTTTTGCACAAAAAAAAGAGAAAAATAAATCTAGGAGGAAAAAGGGGATTTGTGGGATTCTTAATGGTAGGATTACATCTGCAGATTTAACATAGATAACTGTTTATCTACAATTAAATATTTTATATTTTAACAAGTATGAAATACTTTAGTGAAGTAATTTAGGAAATAGCATAAATCAGGATATTGTTTGAAAACTGTAACAGTAATAGGGAAAGAAAAGATCTCTTCTCTGAAAGCTAAATCACCTCCTGTCTCAGCTCAGAAACGGCACATAGCTTTGTTTTGCTACCAAAAAATCGTTGCTTCCCCTGAGCCCATCTTTCGACAAAGCAACACTGAATTTAATGAATGAGGTGTGGTGCCAAAGTGTGCGCCGAGGCCCTGCGCTACTCCACATCAGAAGGCCAGACTCCACAGAAAACACACACACACACATACACACACAGACAGAGTGCAGCTCGATGAAAGCCCACACTCCACTAACACACCCTGCGAGAGGATGTCATCACTAATAGAGATTCAGCTAAATGCATTTCTAAAATACTGTGCTGCACTCCTTCCTGTTATAGTGGAAATGAGGTTAGCGGCTGAAAACAACAGCAACAACAAAAACAACAACTCATCCGCTAATGGAACACTTGGAACATTATTTCTAAGATCTTTCCTCGGAAATATAGCAAGACAGAGCTACTGTTACCATCCTGAAGTTGATTATTTTCCTATAATAGCACAGTATTTTATTCCTCTTATACCAAAGATTACATTTTTATCCTTTTATAGTTACATTTACTAGCTGTGGAACAAGTTAGCTCCTGCTGTCACTTACGTTATAGCAGCTACAAACAGTCATTCCCTCACCTTTTAACAAGACAAAAAAACACAGCTTGTTACATTACCAAGAAACCGTAAAGCTTAAATTCCGCCATCCGGAAGACTTTCCCAAATCACTGTTACGGCGCTGACACTGGAGACTCCTTCCACAAATGTTAAATAAACATCTCTTTACAGAAAACTTCACCATATCAACGATTATATGTTTAAATTTGTTAAATAACAGCATGTTTCTGCGAATGAGCTATCACTATAGAAATGAGTTAGGGTCCTGGATACCATTTGGCATTCGCTAATAATTTGCATATTGGACTCGATCGTTCAGTGTTTCTTTTTTTTTGTGACATCACAAACCAAGCCTCTGATTTAAAGGTAAAAAAATAAAGTAAATTAGTGATGTTGTGAAAAAGCTAATTCGTGATGAGGTAACCATACAGTATATACAGTATATCATTATTTAAAATAAGTATAAACGTGTCTTTCAAAGGAACAATGCCATGTGGAAAACATTTTGCCAAATGTTTGAACTATTCAGAAGCAGTGCTTTTACATCCCAACGATGCATGGTTAATATTCTGGGCTCGGCTAAGCCATGTTATCTGGGTCATAAAAGCCATCCAGCACCCTGCTGCCACTAAAGCTGATTTATACCAGCTCTTGCCCCTCATATGCATATCGTTAAGCATCGTAATTATTCCCCTTGACGAGCCGACGTATCTGGTCGCCTTTGAGTCATGTGACCGCGTTTATGAGAGCATGGTCAACCACGCCGGTTTGGGAGTGAGCTCACTGCAAACGTTACAAAGCTCATAAAGCACAGTCGCTGATAAAATACTTAAATGAAGCCGACCACATTCATGGCCGCTTGTGCAAATCTACTCTTTACCTTTAGAGGTAAAGCAGTACCTGACTTTAATCACTAAATGATAAGTTATATGTTCTTGTAATGTTAGCGTTACAGAGAACCTTTATGAGCTCCCCCAGAAGACAAAACAAAGATCCCTTTAATATATAGAATAACAGTAATGTACCATGGTGAAACCATAGTGCAGTGCAGTATAGTAGAACTATAGCAAAACTATAGCATAGTACAATATAGTAGAATTATAATGCACCATAGTAAAACCATTGTATAGTACAATAGAGTAGAACTATAGGGTTCCATAGTAAAGCAATAGTACAGAACAATATAATAGAACCAAAGTGTATCATATTGAAACCATAGTATAGTACAGTACAATCTGGTATAGTAAAACCATTATATAGCATAGTATAACAGGAGCATTGCACACCATAATAAAACTATAGTATAGTACAATAGAGCAGAACGATACTGTACCACACTAAAGCCATAGTATAATGCAATACAGAAGAATTATTATTGTGTACTATAGTAAAACCATTATATAGTGTAGTACAAGAGAAGTATTACATGTCATAATAAAACTATAGTATAGTACAATATAGTAGAACCATACTGTCCCATACTAAAGCCATAGTGTAGTACAATATAGTAAAACCATACTGTACGACAGTAACACCATAGTATAGTGTAATATAGCAGAACCATAGTGTACCACAGTAAAACCATAGTGTAGTGTAATATAGTAAAACCATAGTATAATGTAATTACTAGAACTACTGTTGTACCACAACTATAGCATTCCAAAGCCTAACATAATATAAACATCAAGTATAATAGTAAAACTACAGCGTTCTGTAATAAACAATAAAGTAACGAAAAACCCATAGCATACTATAATATAGCCGTAGTATGTCAATCATATTATACCATAGTAAAATCACAGTATACTATATTATGAGCACAGCGTAGCATGGTAAAACTATAGTGTTCTGTAGTAAACATTAGACTACCATAAAGCCATAAAGCCCTGGTAAATCATACTGTACCATAGAAAAACACAGTATTCTGTAGTAAATAACAGGGTAGCACAAAGCCATAGTAAACTATAGAGAACTAGCTCTACTCTGGGTTCCCCCAGAGGAACAATTTGAACCTCTTTTTCTAAGTGTTTTGTTTATCCATACACACATTTGTGCCTTTTTTTTCCCAGCAGAAGGATGTTTTCAACACCTCTGTTCGAAAAAAAAAAGTAGTGATCTCTTTCTCTCTTTCTCCGTCTGTCAGGAGAGCTGGGAGTGAGGCAGCCTGGTGTAGAGATAAAGGGAAATAGTGGTGTTTGCAGAGTAACACAGTGGCAGGGAGATGCAGTAGATTAGGTCGAGGCCTTCACCTTCTATTCCCCTAAATATATCAGCACAGAGAGGTGTCAAAGCCAGCAAAACTACCTCTCCATCACGCCACAGAGAAAAGTGCATCTCATAGCTCGGGCAAGCCTATCTCCAGCTCAAGTTCCCAATTTCTCTGTCTTTTTTTCTATCCTTTCATATAGTGCTCACTCTTTCTTTTATAGTTCCTAACCTTCTCTCTCTTCACCTTACCCACTGCTTCATTCTGCTTTTCATTTTTCATAAATCTGATACCTGCACTCTGATCTTGTGAGGTGTTCCCTGAAATCAAATACCTCACCCATAAGGGTAACAGTCCGGAAAATTACATACACCAAAGGCCGGAAAAAGAGCATGAAATGTGTCAGCCATTTTGACAAAACATACACTACTATATATCCCAAGCCATCATGTTTTTAAACGTCCTCTTTTCTGTGATCATAGAAGAGGAGACTCTCTGTTTCCAGTCCCCCCGATGTCATACCCTTCACATGTCCGCTATGACAGACGGCTCATAAAACCTTTTCAATGCGTTGTAAAAATGGAAATGACCCTTTCTGGATGGAATGGGGAAAATAGCTGAACGTGAGACTTATTCCAAATTTTTCTGGGTGGCAATGTAAATGTAGTGCAGTTCCAGTTCCTCTTACTCTTTCTTTCTGTTAATTTCTCTCTCTCTCTCTCTCTCTCTCTCTCTCTCTCTCGTACACATTTTCATTACTTTCCTGTTTTTTCTCTCTTCCCAATTTCATGGCCTTTTTTAAAATTCATGGACTTTTCTTATCTATTCTCAATTAATTTTAATTCAGTAATGTTTGGCCCTGAACAACTTCCTGAACAAAACTCAATTTAAATTGTATATGCTCATTTTCAAGAAGGAATGAGGTGTATTTTGGCAGGGTTTGATGGCCTTCCTTCCTCCAAACACACACAAATATGGTAAAGTATTGATTTGTCAAGCGAACCCATGAGAAATATGTATGGTTTCACACAAGAGCGATGTTGTTGAATTTCATTCAATATCATATAAAAATAAGCAACGATACAAACTCTAATCCAGCCCCTAACCCTAATCTCAACCTTCATAACTTTTCAAATGATTTTCAAATGATGTGAATTGTTACAAATCTGCAAGTGAAAAAAAAACCATTTGTATGTCAAATTATACATCTACATGCTACATGTAAGTAAATAAGCATAAACATTTGTAAATACTGTTCTGGTAAATATTGCTAATGCAACCATAAAGCGATAAGATGAAATTTGTTGCTTTTAGATTAGGGATCATTGGCAAGCTGTTATTTCCATTGTTTTATCTCTGACCTGCATGTGGGTTTGAGCTGTAATTTGATCAGCGGTTGGATAAGGGCGCTGTGATCTCCCTCACAGAAGGAGCTGGTGCATAATGGACTTTATTTTTCTGCCTGATTATGAAGGTCAGTTGGATTTTTCTCTTTGTCCCAATTCATGCTGGAGTCCAGCTAGGGATTGCGCTGAATTAAACTACTTGAAATGGGGAAAAGATCACTGAGATAAAAAACAAATTAAACAGTTACGCCTCTAGTGGAGTAAGACTGTGAGCTGTACTTATCATCTTCCACATTTACAACAAGATGAGTATGTACGCATGAATATGATTTTACAAACAAGTACCATAAAAATATTCTATTATAGCCTAGAATAGTATAGTATAACCATAGAGTTCCATGGTACAGCATAGTATAACCATGATGTACTAATATGAAAATCACAGTATACTACAGTATGCTCATACTGTACCGGAGTACTACCATAGTGTTCCATTGTAAACCAGAGTGGTACTATAAAAAATGTAGTATAGTGTACTATAACCATAGAGTTCCATCTTATAGAGTATAGTATACCCATAGTGTTCAATAGTATTCCACAGAGTTGCATAGTATAGTTTAGCATAATCACGGTGTACCAAATTAAAATCACAGTATCCTTAAGTATGATCACAGTGTTCCATAGTAAAAGCAGAATATTCTGTAGTAAACCATAAAATGTAATAAAACCATAGTGTACTATAGTATGAGCAGTGTTCCACTGTAGTATAGCATAACTGTAAAGTTCCATGGGATAGTATAGAATAACCATGATGTGCCATAGTAAAATCACAGTATACAAAAGTATGCTCATACTGTACCAGAGTACTACAGTACCATGATGTTCCATTGTAAACCAGAGTGGTACAACAAAAACCATAGTATAGTGTAGTATATCTATAGAGTCCCATAATATATAGCATAGTGTAACCATGATGTACCATAGTAAAATCACAGTATACTAAAGTATGATCATACTGTACCAGAGTTATACCACAGTGTTCAACTGCAAACCATGGAGTACCATAAAAATACATAATATTATAGTATAACCATAGTGTTCTGTCATAAACCATATCAATATCATATTATACTATACTACACTACACTACACCACATCACAACACATCACACTACACTAGACTATACTGTACTGTTCTGTACTGTACCATAGCATACCATACCACTTCATATCATATTATACTATACTACACTATACTACACCACATCACAACACATCACACTACACTATACTATACTGTACTGTTCTGTACTGTACCATAGCATACCATACCACTTCATATCATATTATACTATACTACACTACACTACACCACATCACAACACACCACACTACACTAGACTATACTGTACTGTTCTGTACTGTACCATAGCATACCATACCACTTCATATCATATTATACTATACTACACTATACTACACCACATCACATCACACCACACTACACTAGACTATACTGTACTGTTCTATACTGTACCATAGCATACCATACCACTTCATATCATATTATACTATACTACACTATACTACACCACATCACACCACACTACACCACACCACACCACACTAGACTATACTGTACTGTTCTGTACTGTACCATAGCATACCATATCATTTCATATCATACTATACTATACTACACTATACTGTACCACATCACACCACATTGCACTACACTATACTGTTCTGTACTGTACCATAGCATACCAAACCATTTCATATCATATTATACTATACTACACTATACTACACCACATCACACCACACTACACTACACTATACTGTACTGTTCTGTACTGTACCATAGCATACCATACCATACTACACTATACTGTACCAAATCACACCACATTGCACTACACTATACTGTTCTGTACTGTACCATAGCATACCAAACCATTTCATATCATATTATACTATACTACACTATACTACACCACATCACACCACACTACACTACACTATACTGTACTGTTCTGTACTGTACCATACCATACCATACCATACTACACTATACTGTACCAAATCACACCACATTGCTCTATACTATACTGTACTGTACTGTTCTGTACTGTACTGTACCATAGAATACCATTTCATATCATACTCTATTATGCTATGGGGCACGGTGGTTATACTGTAGAATACTGTGATTTTTACGGCACTCTATGGTTTAGGTCTGCAAAATAATATAAAAGTGGACATGCTAAAAAACGGTTGTTATATACTGCTGTGTAAACATTACGGGTTTACTTCCTTAAATATTACAGATGTCTTGAAAATCTTTCTGCATGATGGCACCATGGAGCAGGCGGAGAACCTCACCTGTGACCGAGCTGTCCAAGTTGTCCATGCTGGATCCTGGTGTGTGTTCGATGCCCCGGAGCGGCGGTGGTGACATCTCATAACCTTCATCTTCCTCCTCCTCCTCATCATCATCTTCGTCTTCGTCAGGGAGGTCAGTCTCAATGTCGGACATGAGGGTGCTGGACATGTAGCCCACGGGAGGAGCAGGGGCTTGAGGAGGATACGGGCCTCCCTGCATGTGCCTGCGGAAAATTAAACACATCAGCAAACACACACACACACACACACACACACACACACACACACACATCAAGCCAAGCCCAGACATTTCCATATTTGAGTGGGGCTCAGACAGGATGTCAGCCAGAGACAAAAGGTGTCAAGAGACGCAGCGAAATGAATGGGAAACATGTAGAGGAGGAGGTATCTGTCACGGCAAATTTGCAATTCCTGGAACACTCCACGTCAAGCATCAGATGAATTGGGACAATTCGGCTAATTCAACACTGCTGCGTTTTGCATGCTAACACAATGACCCTGCTAATTGCAGCTGAGGAGGACACAATACCGAGCTCCACAGGCATGTTAGCACCGTGGCTGTCACCTCCTAAACAGCCAGGTCCGCTGACAGGCCCAGTGCGTGCGTGTTAGTGTGTACGTGAGTGTCAATGTGAGCATCTTTGATGTGGCTATGCCTGGATTTGGATATAATAACGGGCTCTTCCCTGTTGTCAAAGATTTACTTGAAGCAACATAGTCATTACTCAAGTAACATGACATTTCCGTCTTGACAAGTGGAGCTTATTCCCCGTGAGGGAGTGCAGAAATGAACATGTGCCAGTTTTCATGACTGAGGGACAGGATGAAGCATGTGGCTCATTTGCTTTGCATGAAAGCCATAAAAAAGGAATAGTTTATATGCTCACGCTGACATGCACCAGCGAACGACTTTAAATAGGGCTTTAGCATTAATTCCAGCCCTCTGATTTTTTTTCTCCAGGTCTAAAGAGAAAGTTTGGAAAATTAGCCAGAGGATTGGGATTAATTGTTTTTGCCAGGAAGTTAAATGTTGTGGTCATGCGGCTGAGAGCGGTCTATATTTATACATCTAAAGAACTTTTCTTGGTATAAATTACAGTCTGGACCTTTGCATTGAGTTCATATTTCATTTCAATGCGCTATGCCAGTACTGCACATGGAGGAAAAGAAAAATGAAAGAAATGAAAGAAGGAAAGAAAGAAGGAGAGAGAATGCACTATTCATTTTATTCACTATTCATATTCATTAATAAAATGAATGAAGTAAGAAAGAAACAAAAAGGGAGAGAAATGAAATAAGGAAAGAAATGAAAGATGGAAAAAGAAGAATAATCAAAAGAAGTAAGTGAAGGAAAGAAAAGAAAGAAGGAAAGAAAAGAAGGAGTGAAAATGAAAGAAGAAAAACAAAAAAAGAAAAGGAAATGAATATAGTACAGAAAGAAGAACAGAAACAAAAGAAGGAAAGAGATGAAATAAGGAAAGAAAGGAAAGAAGGGAAAAAAGTAGGAAAGAATTAAGAAAAGAATGAAAGAACACAGTAAAGAAAATAAATAAAAAAGGAAAGAATGATGGAAAGAAAAAAAACTAAAGAAGGGTAAAAACTATGCAGGAAAGAAAGAAAGAAAGAAAGAAAGAAAGAAAGAAAGAAAGAAAAGGAGGAAACAAATGATAGAAAAAATGGAAAGAAATGAAAGGATGAATACAAAGATGATGAGGGCTGTTTTATACACTTTTTTCTGTAAATACTTCAGACTGAAATGATACCGTATAAAATTCCCATATATTAATAATTTTCTGTAAAATCAGCCGTTGTCAAACGTAAGAAGGGAAAAAACCCGACACATCCCGTGACAGTCTTTACTCCTCACCATGTCTGCTTGGCCATGTCCAGCTGGTACTGCCGAGCGAGCTCATCCAGATGTGCGTGCAGCATGGGCTGCGTCTCGTCTCGAGGGGACGGAGTCAACGTGGCCGTGGACTGCTTCCCGAAGGACATGGCTGCCGGAGACGATGCCACACCGCGGACGGGTGGAGTTGGCACACGCTCCTCCTCTTCCTCCAGCTCATCCTCCACTCCCTGGTGCAGGTACGTCTGCACGGGCAGAGGGTGTCCCCAACCATCACTGTCATAGCTACGGCACAGAAAAAGACACACAGAGGGACAGAGACTGAGTGAAAGAGTGATGTTAAAAGGAAAAAAATAAACAGTCCTAACAGCCATGAAGATCCATGAAGCCATGAAGAATGGTTTAATTTCAGCCCTATTTGGATCTATGTCTATATCTATCTAACTATCTATCTATCTATCAATATATATATATATATATATATATATATATATATATATATATATATATATATATATATATATATATATATATATATATATATATATATATATATATCTCCCCAAAAAAGACTGAGAAAAACAAAGAAAAAAATGCCTACATTTTCCTATTACTGTTATTATTATTATTATTATTATTATTATTATTATTATTATTATTAGTAGTAGTAGTAGTAGCACTATTAGCCTTATTAGCACCCTTATTAGCCTTCCATCTCTCCTTTTTTTGCACTGTGCTAATTTATTGTATCTAAGTTTGTCTGTGAATGTTTTTTTACGACTACTTTAACGCTGTAATTTCCCTCGGAATCAATAAGGTTCCTCCCTTCCTATCTTTTTGACTTGTATTTGGGGTGGGAATGTTGTTGAAACCTGGCAACCCACCACACAAGCTTCGCTGTTTTTTTTAACGTTCAACAGTAAAATAAAAAATTTTGGCTCCTCATGTTGCATTACAAAGGCTGATATTTTCATATTACAAGAGAGTCCATGCCATTTAGAGTTATTTTTTCCATCGCAGCAGAACGAGTGCATCCTGCCTTTCCCAACACTCAGCTCCTACACGCTGCACTAATACACATCATAAAGCCAGTGCTCATTAAAAGAATTTGTCAGTGTACAGCCCAGAGGACATAACAGTTTTAATCTGAAGCCGTTAAAGACACGACTGAGATTTACAGTGCAGAAGAGTCCTCATTTGCCAGATAGCCTATTAAGCTAGATGACTCTCTGAGATGGAAATTAATGGGGTTGAAAGGCAAGCACACCTCTCAAGCAAGAGGCTTAAGTGGTAAAACCACCCTGATGTTTCTGAGTGCTACTCAGACACCCACTTCTCTTAACGCAACAGGATGGAATCAAGACATAAGATGAGTTTCTGTTAAAACGTTACGCAATTTTAAGACGAATCTTGGCAAAAGAAAATGTAAAAATAGCTAAAAAATCATGATGATGACAAGTGAGGGAGAAAAGACTACAATACCCAAAGTGCATGGCTGTTATAAACGCTGACTTATTATTGGCACCCTTGCAGGGGTGCCAATAATTGTGAGACATGAGTTTGTTGATGAGTTGTTTTTTTTTTCCCTAGAATAAATTTACTCCAATTGCAGTTCATGTGTGATGAAGGGAATTAACAACATATTTTTGTAAGCCTTTTTAACACATTTTGACCAAGGGCGCCAATAATTCTGGAGACAGCTGTATCTGTATGTTAATAAAGATAAAAGAGGAGGTTTCTCGGTCAGTCCTACCCTCCTCCTTCATGGTGCTCGGTGCTGTAGTGCTCCAGCTCTGTGCCTGGTAGAGGATGGATAGGAGGAGGTGGTAATGGGACGTTTGCCCAGTTGGAGCCGTTGGTCTTTGTGGATTTGGCTCCTACTTTGGTCTTTTTCTTCTTCCCTCCTTTTCCACCTAAAAACAAAACAGAAAAAAAAAAACAAAATGGAAGAATAAAACATGATCAGACGATCTGCATGTGCTTGTGCTCTGTCAGAGCTTCACACACTTCTCCAATCCCCAGGGCTAATTCAAATTTCACTATCTCGTGACACCTGAAATATTTTTTCTCTCTTTCAGTTTATCTCACTCAGAGTTTATCTGCACTTCAAGGCACCAGCTTTCTGTCACAACAGCACTCCTGAGGCTTGGGCATGAAAAAGAGGCTTCAGAGCGACTGATTGAACTCAGAGGTTTATAAAGAATAGACAGGCGGAGAGACAAAGAGACAAATGGCTGCACAGCATCCTGTCCTCCTCTCCTCTGTCAATACCTCCCATGAAAGGAGGGTGAAATATGTCTGCCTTCTGCACATCAGCTCAGGCTGTAGCTCTAATGGAAGCATGTGGCAGTTTATTTCATTTCTGTTGCCTTCAAAACATGACAAGACCAAGCAGAAAGAAAGAAAGGAAAGGAAAGGAAAAGAAAAGAGTGCAGCACAGAGACTGACAAACAACTCCACTTTTAAGACAGTGCTTCATAACTGAATTTCATCACTTACACTGTACATGGCATATAAAAGGAATAAAACACTCTGTACTGTGATTTTACAAAAAATGAATCAGTGATTTGCCAATGATTAAAATTTTTATTTATTTATTAAAGAATGACACATTATTTTTGTGGAACATCAACAACAAAAAAAACGCAGGTTGTCATGTTACTGAGAAGCCAGAAAGCGTAAACTCCTCTGTCTTAAAGATGTCAGAAAACTTAAAGTTACAGCTTTGCCTCTAGCACTGGAGACTCCTTCCATAAATACAAAATAAAAGTCATTTTGTAGTCTGTAGTAGTGAAGAAAATTCTAAACAATTCTAAGTATCAAGAAGGCGTTCAATTGCAAGTGAATGCAACTCAAATTCAAAATGATTTTTGAATATAAGTGACCATGTAGGACTGATAGGTTTCACCTGAACCAGTGTGGAGCTTAGAAACACTATTTAAATAAAATAAAGGATAATAAAATACATACTGTGCACCATTTTGCAAATAGTTAGTGTAAAGTAGAAGTGACATACTGTATATAATTGCTCAGTTGCTCAGATTACACTTCAGATTCAATCCTTGCTCGAGACTCCAGGACCAAGTGTGAAAATGTTTAAAATATTAGCGTAGTGTAGTTCTTTTCAGATTATAGCACACATACACACTCAGAGAACTGAAGTTATTAGAGCTAAGTGTGTATTCTTTTTCATAGCTCTGTAAACACACACACACACACACACACACACACACACACACAAAACACTCGAGATGAGACTGGAATGCGTTAATAGGTGATCCTAGCTGCGCTTCAGCTTGGTATTCATATCCTATACATGGTCATGTGACTCCAACTGAGAATTTGTCATAATTTAATCATATAAGATTTAACTATTTTTTTTACAATGATTATTTTGGCTAGTCAGCTAACTGGAGAAATGCCAGATGCAAAAAGTGCACAAGCTCTTCATCTGTCCTTTTCTCACACCTTCTCAGCTGAACTTCAGAGTAAATGATTTTTTTAGATGAACACTTGTGCTGCTAGTTCTTGTGTTTTGCTACAGCAATGACATACTGTTTCGCAACAACCCGTCAAGACATCGTTAAAAATAATGTGCGCGCTGGTCATTTCAAGACAGATGTACGTCCACAGTAATGACACACACGACAGGCCAAACACAAATGCGAACCGTCAAGGCAGAAAAGATCAGAACTGAGAAATACAGCTTTTAATGTGAACGTCTGGATATCTGGCCTCGGTGCTGCAGAGGTGGCAGGATTGATTAGGTGAAATGATTAACGTGTTACACATGACCGCTTAACTCTGCATGTTTCTCCTCCCGTGGCTCTAGTCGAGCGTAAAATAGCTTTCCCTGACGTAGCCAAATCCAAAAGCAGCACGTGCATGGAGCTGGAATCTGTCATCTTCTGCCTTTCGTCTTGCAAGCGATCTATATTTGCTCTCAGTGGCTAAAAATGTTTGCTTTCGGGCGGCGCTGCATGCTGCGGTTTCCACCCAGACATTTCATACTACGCCAGAACACTGGCTATAAATTAACTCCTCGAAAAAAAAAAAAATCTTCAATGAACGGCTTTTGATTTCTATTCAAAACTTTAGATGTTTCTATAAGTCATTCCATGATGATGGGGGATTTACTGTATTCAGATCTCACCAGGAGTGGAAAATACTCGAGTAATTGTACTCTGTCTCTGTATTATTTAGGTTTATTTATACTTTACATACATATTTCTGAAATCGAAAACTCTTACTTACATTTTCCAAGGATAAACATTACTTTTCCCTTCTTACATTTTTATTAGACCTTAATAAAAGTACTTGTTACACATCTCTTCTTCTCTCATCTCACCAATGACTGTACTCTATACATCAGTCATACGTATTTCAGCTTCAAGAATCCAATCAAGTTCCTTACTGAAGAAAAAACTATCAATATTATGCCAATTCGCCATGTGCCGTGATTTCTCATGCTCCACAGTGTAGTTAGCTTTATAGCTATCCGTGTGCATTTGAATATGGTTAAGCCACAGTGTTGATCTTGAGGATGAGCATCTTGGCTCTACTTCAGTAAAATGTTTCAATATACTGGAGTTAGCAAAGACTCGTATAAAATACGGTATCTCTTTTACCTCCCTGAAAGGCATAAACTCCATCTATAGGAATACCAAGGGAGGTTTCACTAACTTGCTAACATTAACTGGCATGTTTTCTTTGCTAATGCTAGGTTAGACTAGCATCAGTTCCTATATAGTAGCTATAAATGTAACTGGCTAGGCAGCAAGTCAGATACTAACGGCAAATATCGTTTTATTTACATGACATTTTATTTCTGATTAATTCATGAGAAAACTATGTAGCGTTACTCATGCACCTTCAAAGACCTTTAAAGTACTCAAAAATTTAAATAATAAAAAAAAGTTAAAAAATACCTCAAATGTCTTGAGATATTTTCTTGCCCTGTTGCTGTTAACTTATAAAATTGTTTTTTAAAAAAAAGGGACATCCAATCAAATTCACATCAATATCTAATAAAAGTGCGCACAACTGTGCTAATTGGTCTTTGAGCTAGCATTCTCCTTTGCTGGATTTTGCTCTTTTTTTGCTCTCCCATGTTCCCATGCCACCTTATTAATGTAAACAGGCTTATTAAAAATTAGCTCACCAAATTCTAGGTTTCTCGGAGTTTGCAGAATACTTAATAAATATTTTAACAAGATTTTTAAAAAAATCATTGTCTAGATTATTAATTTCTGATCAAATAAAATATTTACATTTCCTCTTGAATACTTGAGTACGTTTAAATGTAGCTACTTTTTGACTTTCACTCAACAGCAATGCAAAACATGACATCTCAAATAGTCAAATTTATCTAATTTTTAAACATTTTTTCTTTATTTCTGAATTTTTGTTCTCATTTTCAAAACTTGAAATGATTAAATGTCTAGAAACCGGGTTAGTACTCATTTATTTGGTTTATTTGTAATCGTATCATAGGAAACAAGCTATTTTTATTTGCTAACTTTTTCGTAGATGTTCAGCACTTCTATTTTTGGCTTTCCACTAGATGTTGGAGCGTGGCTGTGGGGATTTGTGTTCATTCAGCTACAAGAGCATTAGTGAGGTCAGGCACTGATGAGGTGAGGAGGTCTGGGGTGCAGTCAGTGTTCCAGTTCATCCCAAAGGTGTTCAGTGGGGTTGAGGTCAGGGCTCTGTGCAGGACACTCGAGTTCTTCCACTCCAACCTTCACACACCATGTCTTCATGGAGCTTGCTTTGTGCACAGGGGCATTGTCATGCTGGAACAGGTTTGGGCCTCTTAGTTCCAGTGAAGGGAAATTGTAATGTTACAGCACACAGAGACATTCTATACAATTGTGTGCTTTCAACTTTGTGGCAACAGTTTGGAGAAGAACCACATATGGGTGTGATGGTCATATCACATACTTTTGGCCATATAGTGTAAGATTTTGACTTTTGCTTAAGTACAGTTTCTCGGTGAGAGGAACAGACAGCGAGAAAGAGATAAAAACTGGAGCAGGTAAAAGCAGATTTGTCATGTAGAGACGTGACGTTTGTGCTGCGCTCTATTAGAGACTAACGCTGTCCGAGAGAGCGGAGTTCCTCGTTGACGGAGAGCTATTGTTCCACAGGCATTCAGGGTTGAGTTGGAGGTGTCAAACGAAGATGAATAAAGCGTTCTAGTAATAAAAAAAATAGCAACAGGCCGGAGGCGCTAGTGGCCACGGCGGAAGAGGAGTGGGGGAAGTAATTGAGTTTCCTAATCGCTCCTCTGGGCGACACTTTGGCTTCGGCCAATAAATGGAGAGATGGCATGATCGCTCAATCACTGCCTCACTTCCTCTGTCCACATCTCTCTCTCTCTCTTTTTTCTCTCTCTCTCTCTGGTGAACATCAATATTGCAAATAGCACACTGCTGAGGAGCTTGGCTCGGTCCTGAAATTACAGCCGATGCTGGCAGGAAGCGAATTAACCGAGAAGCCTTCGATGCCAAACACCAGGCTGCGACTCAAAGGGCTGTGTTTGGAAATGAAGGACGGATCTTTAGTTTGGTGCGAAGTTAAGTTTTATTAGCTGAGTTGAATTGAGATGGAGGCCCTCAGGAGCGATGTGTCAAAACACGAGAGCACCGTGAAAGACTTCATTTGTGCGTCAGAAGCGTTTTAACAGAGAATTTCATGCATTTCAACAAGGAAGGACTCTATAAGAGCAGAACACGCCACATATTCATCCATCCGCTCTATTCAGCAGCTCTGACATCTGAGTTTTCACCTCTCCTTTTATTTCCCTGGCTTTCTCTGTCACTCCTTTCTCTCCTGCTTCTTTCAGCAATCCTTGACTCACACTTTCAAATCCATGGCCTACTTACTGAGTTCCTGTAGAAAAAAAAGTACCTTTGTTGTGTATGAATGCTTACTTGATTTGTTTAGCTAAAATAAGGACAAAATAAAGTAGCTGAGCTGCTAATCTTTTCTTTCTCAGTTCCCTTCTAGCTTCCAGGTATTAACTGTGGCAGAAACTCCAAAATACTGGATAATTATTTGAGCCACAAAGATGCTTTAACTTTTCAGACTAGCAAATTTATACTAATTTGCATGTTGGATAGAAAGTTTGAACAATTCAGGTTACGGTTAGGGTTGGAGCTAGCTTTTGCAGAAATACTGTATCAAGTTTGCGTCCAATCGTGCATCCATAATCGTGCATGTACGTTTATTTTAATTATTTAGCTGAAGGCAGCTCATTGGACCAGAGACTAGCTACTGGGCTAGAGAAATTAGCTCTATAAGGAAACAGTTTTCACAGATTTCAACAGATTTTTTCATTTCTATAGCTATGAACTAATCATTTTCATTTCCATAGCTATGAACTAATCATTACTGGTTACACATTAAACAGTGCAAAAAATTACATCTTAGAGAGTGGAAATAGCTTGAATATTGACAAATGTATCTAGTATTTCCTATTATAAAATTACAGTATAGCAAAATATAGATTATTAAACCTGTTTCTGGACATTTTTACTCATTTTGAGCTTGAAACAGTCTATTGGCAGATCTTTTTGCTAATTTTAAGCATTTATTTCTAAACAGAATCAAAATGATCTGCCAATAGAATAAGAACATTTAAAGCTTGAAATTTGTAAAAATGTCTAGAAATAGAAGTTTAGAAGTTTAATAATCTTATATAAGGCTAATTGTAATCTTATAAGAAATACTAGATAAATTTGACTATATTCAAGATCTTTTCACTTGCCAAGGTAAGTGCTGGACATGTTCGTCACTTATCCAGACCTTTGTTGGGAAGGAATTTTAGGAAACTGGACCTGGAATTTTTAGTTGGATACCCTGGGATACGTTTTCTCCTGGCAGCAGGTGGGATGACGGGTTTTAGCTATTCAGCAGGTACAAACTCTAAAGAACTGGTTGGTTATTTCAGTGTAAAAAAAAAAAAAGAAGATGGGACTTTGACTGAAATGCATTGTAGGTATTAAGATTAAGAAGGCATGATGTATCTATTTAGTACCTTGCTTATAAAAATGTAATCTGCCTGCACAACAGATCTGCAGTTTAAATTTTATTCAGTACTAGTTGTACAGCAACACATCTCCTAATTATATGATGAAGCAAAGGTGAAATATCCTGGGGCAAACAGATGGAGCAGACAGAAGAGTTTCTGCTTCGAGGTTTCTCTCTAACATAACATGCATAACATTAACTTCAAATTGCTGTGGTATAAGAGGAATAAAACACTTTGGGACATCCTGTTGCAGGAAAATAATCAACTTTGGAAGGGGACGGGTTCCTTTTTGATTCTGGATCCTCTCAATGTTTCTTCCTCATGTGGTTTCAGGGAGTTTTCCTCGCCATTATCATTACGGATTTCGATCTTAAATAAAACTGAACTTTCCTGCTTAATACCTAGCATTTTTGTTTAAAAAGGGGAGCTGTGCATTAAATAGTTACCTAAAAGATCATCGAGAACAATTATTTCTCTTTCAAAATATTCATAATTTCTTCAGCCTCTGAGATATGGCCTACTTCTGACATCACTCTGCTCTGCAGTGCCTTTCTTATCGAAATGTAATCCGCCTGCACGACGCATCTGCAATTAAAATTTCATTCGTTACGAGTTTGTAGAGCCACATATCTCCTAATTATTTGAGATAGCAAGGTAAAATGTCCCAGGGCGAACAAATTGAGTGCACGTGTTAGCTCGGGAAACAATCAAGAGCAACTTGCCCTATGGCCTCGCTCTTTGTAAATGCAAATGCATGCCTCAGCTATCCTCTCAATCTTGTAGTTTTCAACCCAGTAGCTCTCTCTCTCTCTCTCTCAGCCATCTGAAACTGAAACAGGGGGAAGAGATATCTTCTCTGCTCAGACTTCCACTGTAAATGGACCAAATTGGTTTTCCTGAGGCACAAGTGCTTTCAATAACGCTGTGTGTAACGATATACAGCACTGCATTTTCTGACTCCTTTCCATCTAATTTCATGTAAGAGCATTTATCTTGAAAATACCACCAAGGCACAAGATAATAACATCATGTACCGTAAAATGGTGCATGTTATTACAAATGTTCAGCTCTGTTTAGTTGACATCATTCATGATCGTAGAATTGATCCAAATTGATTCAGGTTCACATTCTACGATATTTTGATTTGTTTTTATATACTAACAAAGATAAATGCACTTCTTTCTCTCAAGTGGCTGGAATATTTTTCATCTAAATCTACCCCGGAGTCCTAACTGGGGCGTATTCTACAATTCCACAGCATTTAATCTTTGCCATGATTCAAGTCTCTGGCTTGTGGTTTCACTAAATGAGAGAAAGAGATGGAGAGAGGAAGACGAGATGTCATCTCGGGTTCTATACATGACAGTAATAATCATTCAGTACATGAGTTTTATTGTCAGTAGTAAGCGTTGAAGGATGAGAGGGCGGGGAATGAGAATCAGTTTGAGTTTAGTGTGTACGTGTTTCAGATAGCTATTAAAATGTAATTCTCGATTCTGATTGGTCAAAAGGTGTTGACAGAACACACAGAGATGCTACGCGTAAGTGGATTAAAACTGTCCCAGGAAACAAAGTGAAACCGTTGATATGGTGAAGTTTACTGTGAGGAGATGTTATTACACGGATGGAAGGAGTCTCCAGTGTCAGCGCTTTGTAGCAGTCAGAGGCGAAGCTGTAACTTTATGTTCTCGGACATATTCAGAACAGAGGAGTTTATGCTTTTTTTTTGCAGTTTCTTTGTAACATAACAATCTGTTTTTTTTTTATTCCCTTCAACAGAGAGAAAAAAGAGAGGGAACGACGTTTCGTTTATATCGAAATGGCAGTGAAGACCAGTCACCTGACTCATCACATGACCGGTACACTTACTCTTGGTCCTCAGATTATTAACTCAAGCTTTAAATACACACCAGCAGCTTCAGTTCATTGCGAAGTCTTGCTCCTAGATTACCCCTAAGCCTTTTCCTCTGTAACCTGGTTTGTTCCTGTGTGTTTAGTTTCCTGATGTCTACTTTAGTGAGTTAGATGATCGAGTTAGATGAATGTTTGCTAACGCTGTCTCTCAATTCTGGTTCTGTTTTGCCCTTTGGATTTGTGTGCCCCGTAGGTTTTCTAATAAAACCCTTGTCTGCACCTGACAGAAAAAAGGATAGGTTTTTTAAGACACTCGTTAAGGTTAAAGGAAAAAAAAAAAATCTTTCCACCTCCACCAAATGTAGTCGATCAGCCAAGACGAGACTCTTTCGCTGCCTGACATTTCAAGACTTAAGTATTATACGTTTCTCTCTGGGTGAAGGATGATTGAATAATACTAAAGTCATGATTTACTTCTATGCTAATGCAGCTAGCATGTAATAGAAGACTCTGTCTCATGCTAAACCACAAAGATGTGATTTATGACACTGTAACACACCGTAGGACTTGTATTAATGTTTGAGTCAGATAAAGTTCCCTTTCTGTTTAGCTACATTAGCCTCGAAACTTCAGTACAAATCCAAAGAAGCAAACGTAGGACACCACCATGACTGATGGACTCCATTTTGTTTTCCCTGAACATTTTTTAAAATTCAATTCTTTTCTTTGTATTTTTTTAAAGCAGCTCTAAATGAAGCAGTGTGCACGGAGCAGGAGCGTCAGAAGAGAAAGCAGACATCAGTGTTAATACAAACTTTCCTCAGCGCTCGGTTCAATGACGCATGCAGACACTATATCCATCAATGCATTGATTAATGAATCATTCGAACAGTTAGTTAATCAATAAATCACACAGCCAGTCTGTAAATGTCACGTTTTCCATCTTTCCAGAGTCTTTCTTGTGTTAACTGTGTCTTGTCACTGTTTTTTTCCCCAGAGTACTCCACATTTAATACTTATTGATGGAGGAATATGTTTTCACCCCTAAACTCCTTCCTAAGAACAGTAAGAGCCCAGGCTCTACAGCTCTACAGCTTTATCAGTGTTTTTAAACCTGAGTAAAAATCCATCCAGGCCAATCACAGCTCCTATTTTATTCTATTTTATATGATTTATAGTAACTCACAGATTTATAATTAAATCATTACCATCATTAATCTGCTTTATCTGGAACACTATTCTTTATTCCATACTTACTTACTCACTTACTTTCTTTGTTCATTCATTCCTTATTTCTGGCCTTGTTTCCATTCTTTCTTCTTTCCTTCTTTTCTGGTAATACTCACCTACTTCCTCTTTCTTCCTTAATCCCTTTCTTTCCTTTCCCTGCCTTCCTTCCTTCCTTCCTTCCTTATTTACTTAAGTATACACCTACTTCCGTTTCCTTTCTTAATTCCTTCCTTCTTTCCTTCACCCTTCCTTCTTTCCATTCTTCATTCCTTTCTTAATTCCTTCCCTCTTTCTTTGCTTCCTTCAATTCCCTCCTTCTTTCCTTCCACCCTTATGTCCTTCCTTCCTTTTTTCCTTCCTTCCTTACTTCTTTCTTTATTTCTATCATTCCTTACATTTCCTTCTTAATTCCTTCCTTCCTTGTTTACCCATTTCCATACTTAATTACTTTTTTCTCTTCTTTCCTTATTTCCTTCTCCTGCTCTTCCTTAACTTTTTATTTCCTTCCTTCCTTCCATATTTACTCATTTACTCACTCACTCACTCACTCAGTTCCTTCCTTTCTTTCTAAAGTGCTATCCTATCGGTGCTTTCCTATTTACTTACTTACCCACTTCCTTCCTTGTTTCCTCCCTTTTGTCCTTCCCTATTTACTCATTTACTTACTCATTACTCACATACTCGCTTCCATCCCTCCTCCCTTCTCTACTTACTCACTCACTTTTCCTCCCTTCCTAACATTACAAGTTCTCCTACAATGCTAAAGTGAATGTGCTCTATGAAGCTATGCAGCACGCTCCTGCAGTGAGAGTGTGTTCGACTGAGTGTGAGGAGCAGGAAGGACCCGTAGTAAAGGGAGGAGATGATGGAGATGATGGAGATGATGGAGCAGTTAGGATGGAGCTGGAGGAAGGAGGAGGAGGTGGTGACTGTGGATCCGGAACCAGTGAGATACCAACCTGACAGACTGCCGCTCCGCTCTGAGCTATTGTGGGAACTGGTGGTGCTGAAATCCTGTGATTGGTTGTGCGGCATTCTATTACACAATCCGTCAGCCAATCGGTAGTCGGGAATGAAAAGGAGTGCTAGTGGGGTCGAAGGTCAAAAACAGTGGCGTCAGGTGAGAGGCAAGACAAGCACAAGCGCATGCAGAACGTGCAGTTAGAGCGACAGCCCCGTGCTACACACACACACACACACACACACACACAAATACGCAACACTCTACACTTTCAACCTACTTTAAAACTCTATTGCTAGACTTTCTAGAAAACAATGAAATTCATAAAACAAATTCAAGAAATTCATGATACTGAAACAGTTTCCAGATTCCAAACTGAAATGAGGGTCTAGATTAAATAAATCACAAAATTTCATTATGCACAAAAGAAGGAAATGTTTCAAAGAGAAAAATATAATGGAATTATTAAAAAAAAGAAAATTTGCTAAAAATAATATACTAAAATCTTTCATGATCTTTTACAAAACCTTTGTACAGTTGTTCTGCATTTATTTATTTATTTATTTATTTATGTTTGTTTGTTTGTTTGTTTGTTTATTATTCATTAATTTTTTACACTTATTTAAAAAAAAACTGCACCAAAAATATGTAGCTTTAACCTGGATTAAATCCAAGATTATATGTTTACAAACTTTAAAACACCTTTAAAAAATACCCAGGATTACATTTCAACCATAATTTAATCCTGGTACGAACTTTACAGTAAACTGAACTAACTTCAAACCTGTTGCTCCATTGTCATCAAATTGGAATAAAATTTTAATTACAAATGAATTTTACTTCTGCAGCTGATGTGGGTAAAAGTTTGAAACTGGCAATAAATGATATGGAGTGAAAAACAAAAGTATTAAAAGTCTGACTTGCGAGTCCATCATAGTAGAATTAGAATCAATCCCAGGTAATTAAGGCTTTAATTAGAGGTTAAGATTTTAATAGGGTGTTTAAAATGAACTGGTGCAACACAAAGCCTCGATTTGCCGTTGTGTGTGTTTACCGTATTTCCTGCTCTAACGCACCCATGTTGACTCAAGGCTGTTGGTTAATTATCTTAGCTTAATTAGAGGAGCTGTGTTTAAGAAGGAAATAAAATATTAAAAATACATGTAGGACTAGAGACGGGATCTAGTGATTTAGCGAATAAAGGAAAAGGGAAAAAAAACACTTTACTGTAATCTAAAGCCGTTTCTTCCTCAATGGATTTCTAAATGTTCGAGTTATTAGGCATTTGTCACACTTCCAAATGATCACGGATACAAAAGCTAAACTTGAAATTGGAGGTAATCTCCAGAGAGAAAAATTGGCCTCATTTCACAAATTGGCCTCATTACACCAGGCCAAGCTGATTACACACAACACACACACACACACATCTCAACACAAAAAGGAACACACTAACACACTCAGCGCTCTCTCCACCCCACTCACTGTTGTTGCAGGAGTTCTTATCAGGCAGCGAGTAGCCCAGGTTGGCCATTTCCTGTTTGGCCTGCAGCGAGCTCTTCCACTGGGCCTCGGGCAGCTCCACCGCCAGCTCGTGGATGCTGTTGGAGTGAAGGATCTGCGTGGTGGCGTATGGAGTGGCCTGCGATGCCGGGCTCGCGCTGCCAAATCCTGCCTTAGTGGTGAAGTCGATGCTGCTGTAGATGGCGCCGTCAGACATCATAGTACCTGTTTTATCCGTCTGGCCTGCGGGCATGACATCTGGAAAAGAGTGAGAGAGAGAAAGAGAGAGAGAGAGAGAGAGAGAAAGGGGGGTGGGGGGGTGAACAAGATGTAGGAGTGGTAGTGGCTATTGCGATATCTTTGTAACAGATGCCACAGATACAGTAACACTTCACTTTAGGACAGTGTTCATAGAGCTACATAAAACCTGCGTTTATAAAACGTGACTAGTTACTTTAGCCCTTTATAACAAGTAGTGAGAATAAATAGGTGTGAAATAGGTAGTGGGACGTGTGATTACTGATTTCACTGTATAAAAGAACACTTTAATTAATTGCAGTGTTTATAGAGCAACATAAAATCTGCACAAGCCCTTTATGACAAGTGACTAGTTAATTTAACCCTTTATAACAAGCAGTGAGATCTATGAGATGCAGTGGTGATTTCAGTTTTCACAGCAACAGGTAACACTTTACTTAAGGCTGGTGTTCTTAGCGCTACATAAAACCTGCATAAGCCATTTATGACAAGTGACTTACCATATCCAATACATATGACTTTAACTACTTTAACTCTTTATAACAAGTAATGAGATGCAAGGGAGGTAGTGGCACTGGTGACTGGTGACTACCTAAAACCTGCATAAGCTGTTTATGACATGTGAGTCAGAACATACACTGACACTTTACTTTAGCTTTTTATAAAATGTAATAAGACGCAAGATAGGTAGTGGCCCTCGTGATTTTGGTTTTCACAGCATAAAGTTTAACAGTCTACCTAAGGGCAGTGGTCATAGGGCTGTATAAGACCTGCATAAGCTGTTTATGACAAGTAACTCACCATATACAATGACATTCTACTTTAGCCCTTTATAACAAGTAATGAGATGCAAGACAGGTGGCACATGTGATTTCAGATTTCACAGTATAAGGCAGTACTCTGCACTGTATAAGACAACACTAAGGGCTACATAAAACCTGCATAAGCCCTTTATAACATGTGACAAGATGTGGGACAGTTAGTGCTGCTTCTGATTACAGATATAATATATGGCAAAATTGTAGAACAGTGTTAATAGGGCCAAATACCACCTACATAAGTCCTTTGTGACAACTAATCCCAGGGATTATAATGTATCATATAGTAATGTATGCTGTATGACATACTATAAATTACTTTATATAATGCAATATGACTACAAGATTTATATGAAGTGTTGCCTTAGTCTTTATTAAAGTTTATTACATTTAGTTGTAGTCTCGATTTATTACAGCAACGTAAGCCTTTATAAATGTTAATGCAATTAAGGAATGTCAGTCATGAAGGGCTTATGTATGTGTGAGATACCTCTTGCCTTATGAACACCACCCTTATCTGTGATAAATTGTGATATCTGAAATCATAAGTGGCACCACCTGTCTTACCTCTTGTCGCTTCTCACAAAGGGCTTATGTAGGTGTTATGTAGCCCTAAGAATGCTGCTCTTAAGTAAAGTGTTGTGACATACTGTTATAATGCAACGTTATGTCAACAAAAATCTGACAAAAGCAGTCTTTGTGAGTGATGACATCTATTGGAATAAGCTTTTTTAAATATCTATGTAGGTTTATGCTAGGTGTCAACTGTCAGTTGTCATGAAGGGGATATGTAGGTGTTATGTAGCCTTATGAATAACTTAAGTTACAATTATATCCTTATTTCCTTTTAGTTCTTTATTTTTTTTAACCTTTTTCCTTTCCTGGACTGTTTTGATTCGCACTCTGCCCAACACTGCCACTCTGCGTGTGTGTGTGTGTGTACTTGTGCATGCATGTGTGTGTATGTGTGTGTGCACGTGTGTGTGCACATGTGTGTGTGTGTGTGTGTCTGTAAGCCCATTGAAGGGGAGATGATGTACAGTCACGGCGGAAGCGTCTGCATCTGCGCCTCTCAAGCTGCGCCTGTCCTTCACGACTCGCTGCCCATCTTGGGACCATCTTTTCTCTTCCACACTCTCACCACACTCCTCCTTCTCTCTCTCCCCTCTCTCTCTCTATCTCTCTCTGTGCGGAATGATGGAGCGCTCTCCATTACTCTCCGTCTGACAGCACACTGCCGGGTGCCTAGATGGGACTGTCTCAATGCTGTGATGTATAAATGAGTATTCAAACAAAACCAGGCAATATGCATACAGGTATACATCTTACTATCATCATGTCAGTACAGAACATGTTCTGATCCTTTAAATTCCTTTCCAGGATTTAAAGCTGAATGTGCAGGTTGGTCAAAGTGCAATAATTGTCAGTGTTTTCCTGCATCCTTTGAAGAAATATGTGGAAAAAAATGGTTATTGCATCATGAAATACAAGAGCCTATCATGTTCCAGTATGCAAATGAGGGTGATGCAACATTAGTTCTGATATTCGAATATGCAAGTTCCGCTCTGCATATTCATAAAGTGAAAGAGATTTTTTCTGTTATCTATTTAATATCTATCTATCTAT
Source organism: Pangasianodon hypophthalmus (assembly GCF_027358585.1). NCBI lineage: Eukaryota > Metazoa > Chordata > Actinopteri > Siluriformes > Pangasiidae > Pangasianodon > Pangasianodon hypophthalmus. The sequence continues at coordinate 22,955,468 of NC_069723.1, read as the reverse complement.
CTATCTATCTATCTATCTATCTATCTATCTAATTTTAGTGGAACTGCTAAACTAAGAAGTAAAGCAGTATATACCTCACTTTTTATTCCTTATTATTTATTTGTTTGTTTGTTTTTTTATTTATTCTTCATCCATCCATCCATCCATCTATCCATCCATCTATCTTTTTCATGTGATCGTGTTGACAATGTGATTCAAATATGTTTGATTCAATGTTTGATTAAAGAGTGGTATTTAATTAATCATGCCAAATGTCAGTCAGTAGCTAATCAACAAGTGACCAGATGTGGGGCGGTTAGCAAAACACTGCTGAATTCTGTTTACACAATATAAAATAATGCTACTACCGAATCTATAGGCCTACAGGGCACCTACATAAGCCCTTCATGACAATTACAGAGATGTAGGAGACGTGCTGGGTTTCAAAGTTCTTATTGCTACATAAAACCTGCATAAGCCGTTTATGACAAGCGACTTACCATATACAATACACATTACTTTAAATACTCATACAAGATGTATGAGAGTTAATGCTTCTAATTTTAGATATCTAAGAGGTGGTGGGTTTCGTTGTTCTTAGGGCTACATACAGTGAAACCTGCATTAGCCATTTTTACTATAATATAACCATTTTACCAAAGTGTTTATAGGGCTACATGACACCTACATAAGCTCTTCATAACAATTATGGGTGACTTTTGGGTAACCGTCTGATGTGCTAATGCTGGATTCAGATATGTTTAACTGAAACTGAGTGAGTGATTTGTTATTTGGTTAATCATGCTAACTGCTAGTCAGAGGCTAATCGAGCACATGCAGTAGATCACCTCCACGTCCGAAGTTACCGAGGTCGCTGGGTCCTCCGGAGCTGCTGTTAACAGGCATGCTGGTGGCCGGCCAGGAGTCTGCTAGCCAAGGATAACTCGCCTCACCGGCATTTAGAATACCAGGACGACTGGAGGAGAAAGAGAGAGAGAGAGAGAGAGAGACATCAGCAGATGAAATGAAATCACAATATAGAATCTGTCCTAAACCATATGTTGAAAGAATTTAAAACTAGTGATATTTAGAATATGCTCACACTAAGGTGTATCATAACAGTGTTAGATATTTACCATCAGTTAATCATATAAATCAATAGTCCATTAAAATTGTAATAAATTGATCTCTTGTATTTTTACTTGATATGTGCCTTTTTTGCACTTTTCTGCCCTTCAGGTTCTCAAGTTATAAATTAGCAGCAAACAATAACAAAGCAAAATCTAGCGTAGATTTGAGTAATCTGAATGGAATAAAACACTCAGTGTCATGCTACTACTGGAAAATAATCAATGACAGGATGGTGTGATGAAACAGAGTCACTGTTACCGCACTGAAGATTATTATTTTCCAATAACAGCGCACCCTGAAGTGTTTTATTCCTCTTTTACCACAGCAATTTGCCAAAGATTTTTTCTTTGCTAAATAACAACACGTTTAATCTGTTTATTAGGCTTAGATTACATGGCGCGTCCACCGTACAAGGCCCCGTGAATGAGCTGTTGCTATAGAAACGATAACTTATTAGAACAAGTGCGTTAATATCAACCTGTGATCTGTAAGAGCTGCTGTTATAGAAAATTAATGAACACTTTCTGACCAATCAGAATGAAGAATTCAACAGCACTGTGTCTAAACCTCCTAATACGAGTTAACGAGTTTCACTAGCTTACTAACTAGAAAAATAAGAAATGCTGCTCCAGCTATAATATATTAGCATTGTTGTAAAGTTGTTCAAAAGCATTAAAAAGACCAGACATCACCTCATACAGCGAAACTAAATCTAACATGGACACAGGGAAATAAGAAAAGCTGTGATCTCACTTCCTGTATTTTCAACGTGACAACATGGTGATGGCGTTAAGTTGAAATCATGAAATAACGAATCGACGTCATGATGGGAGTCCACAGGGAGCGCGGATAGAGATGTGAACATATGGCTGAGTTCGAGAGTGTGTGTGTGTGGGTGAGAAGTGACTTATTAAGCTTAAAACATTAATAAGAGCTATCAGTGCTGTGCATGCCTGATGATCTGAGGGAGTACATGCGTGTACTTCTCCTTTTCATCACTCCTTTTATTTCCGTTCACCCCCATCTTATTCAATTTGATGTAATACACATTAGGCATATCAGGATGTCATCTATAATCTGTAGGGCTTTAACTCTATCAGAACAGAGGGATGATAAAAAATAGCTCAGTCAGGGATATTGGACTGGGCTAACAAGCTTCAGTAGGTCATTTTCTTATAATGTAATAAGACAAATATAAATAAAATATAAATATAAAATGTAAATGTATAAATAAAAAAGTGAGCAATCTGTCCTTTCTTGCCCTACTGATTTATTTATTATTATTTATCTTTTACAGATTTAGATTTGTTTGTGACACACATAGTGATAATTTAAGATAGATCAATATACGAAAATATACTTAAGCTATATCGGATGAGAAAGAGTGCAGTAATACTGAATATATTTGCTATAGCCGGATCACAGTCAGGCCGATGTTCAGTGTAACCGCAAGATTACAAGTGCGATATCACTTTTATACAACAGTTCTATAAACTTGAAATTCATATAAAGTAACTGACATTTCAGACACAATATTTCTGCTCCACTAGCACAGATCCAGAAGAAGCTACACCCACTTTATAGCATGTCGACTAGCTGGCTAGATAGCTCGTATTTATTTATACATTCCCATTAAAGGAGCTTCTGGTAGAATTCATTGTACAATTCTGGTCATTTCTGGTAAAATTCATCAATCCATATCATCTTCATCTGACAATCTTTCATATTTTAAGTCAAACGTTATATTCCTGAAAAGTATTGTTTGCCATGTCTGCTGATGATGTCACTAGCTCTACTGCAGTAACTGTTTTGAAGTAGGAAGTGAAATTTTAGACGAGCTGAGTGATACACACAGTGATACACACAGTGATACACACAGTGATACACACAGTGAAAAGTCCCAGTGCGGTTATACTAAATATAAGCACTCTAGAACGAACTGATATATATATATATACACTATATTACCAAAAGTATTCGGTCACCTGCCTTGACTCACATATGAACTTAAGTGCCATCCCATTCCTAACCCACAGGGTTCAATATGATGTCAGTCCACCTTTTGCAGCTATTACAGCTTCAACTCTTCTGGGAAGGCTGTCCACAAGGTTGAGGAGTGTGTTTATAGGAATTTTTGACCATTCTTCCAAAAGCGCATTGGTGAGGTCACACACTGATGTTGGTCGAGAAGGCCTGGCTCTCAGTCTCCGCTCTAATTCATCCCAAAGGTGTTCTATCGGGTTCAGGTCAGGACTCTGTGCAGGCCAGTCAAGTTCATCCACACCAGACTCTGTCATCCATGTCTTTATGGACCTTGCTTTGTGCTCTGGTGCACAGTCATGTTGGAAGAGGAAGGGGCCCGCTCCAAACTGTTCCCACAAGGTTGGGAGCATGGAATTGTCCAAAATGTTTTGGTATCCTGAAGCATTCAAAGTTCCTTTCACTGGAACTAAGGGGCCAAGCCCAACCCCTGAAAAACAACCCCACACCATAATTCCTCCTCCACCAAATTTCACACTCGGCACAATGCAGTCCGAAATGTACCGTTCTCCTGGCAACCTCCAAACCCAGACTCGTCCATCAGATTGCCAGATGGAAAAGCGTGATTCATCACTCCAGAGAACGCGCCTCCACTGCTCTAGAGTCCAGTGGCGGCGTGCTTTACACCACTGCATCCGACGCTTTGCATTGCACTTGGTGATGTGTGGCTTGGATGCAGCTGCTCCGCCATGGAAACCCATTCCATGAAGCTCTCTGCGTACTGTACTTGGGCTAATCTGAAGGTCACATGAAGTTTGGAGCTCTGTAGCAACTGACTGTGAAGAAAGTCGACGACCTCTTTGCACTATGCGCTTCAGCATCCGCTGACCCCTCTCCGTCAGTTTACGTGGCCTACCACTTCGTGGCTGAGTTGCTGTTGTTCCCAAACTCTTCCATTTTGTTATGATAAAGCTGACAGTTGACTGTGGAATATTTAGGAGCGAGGAAATTTCACGACTGGATTTGTTGCACAGGTGGCATCCTATGACAGTTCCACACTGGAATTCACTGAGCTCCTGAGAGCGGCCCATTCTTTCACAAATGTTTGTAAAAACAATCTGCATGCCTAAGTGCTTGATTTTATACACCTCTGGCCAGGCCAAGTGATTAGGACACCTGATTCTGATCATTTGGATGGGTGACCGAATACTTTTGGTAATATAGTGTATATATATATATGATATATATAATACTTTTCAGAGGGATTCCTGAAATTTCCCGTCCTGCTCCATCGCTCTCCTTGGTGTAGTACATCCTCCCCATTACACCCACAAGTGTGTGTGTGCGTGTGTTTGTGCGTTTGAACAGGTGCTGAGTTTCCCCCGCACGCTGTGTCATAAAGGCCTTCATTAAGAGTTTAACCTGTCATGGGTGAATGCAGGAGGCCATTATGGCCATTTCAGCACACGCTCCCTTCATCAGAGCTTGTTACTATGAGCAACACACACACACACACACAAAGTATGACATGCCATTGTCTAATTAATAAATATACAGTAGTAGTAACAGTAACTCCACTGCATCACATTTGTCTGATGTTGATTATTTTGTTAACAACACAGTTTGCACGTTGTGTAGCAATACCTTATATTTTCACATAGCAAAAAGAAAGAAAGACATGAAATGGAAGGATAGGAAGGAGGAGAGGAGTAAGAGACTTATATTCAAGGTATCTGCTGTTAATCTGTTCGTTTTTTGTCTCTCCTTCTCTTTTATCAGGAAGGAAGTCGATGACACTGTGTTAGGACAGCTGGGACTAGAGACTAAACCCAGTGATGCGTCTATGAAAAAAAAAACCCTGAAATTCTCTCTGTCCATCATTTCTGCCCAGATCTCTGTTCCTCTGCCTGTGTGTGTGATGCCCCACAGTGCCCCTCTCCTCCGACCCCTGGGGGTATTATGTGTTAGCGTGTGGACCCGGAGGCTATAGGCAGGTAATGGAAGCTCGGCTGCCGGTTCGTCTCGGGTTTTAATGAGAGCCGTGAGGGTATCGGGGTCCTGACAGACTAAAAGCCCCACAACATGGCAGCTGAATGCCAAAACAGACCCCCGGGGCTCAGAGGGAGGGGTAAGTCATTCAAAATGATGGCTGTGCATCCGCATTAGACACGTGAGCCTTTTTTTACCCCACTGCGACCCCTCATTATACACCCTGTATTTTATCCTTCTGGTCTTTTGTCTGAGAAACCATCCTGCACCATTTCTGCTATCTCTCTCTCTCTCTCTGTCTGCTCTCTCTCTCTCTCTCTCTCGCGCTTTCTTTTTTTATGCATACTGTCTATCATTACAACATCTACCTATTTCTGCTTCCCTTTTGTTCAGCTGTCACTACACCATGTCACTCATTCTCCTTTTGTCTGCATCTCTCTCTTTCTCTCTCTCCCTTTTTACCCTCCTACTTGTTCACATTGCTATCTGGTCTCTTTTGCATTCGATCTCTAAATTCTCTCCTTTCTTTCTTTTAGACAATTTTTAATTCCCAGCTTCCTTGTTTAATCAAGCATTCTTTCTCTGTCCTCTCATCTTTTCCTCTCATTTACCCAACCTTTCTCCTCGTAATCTCTCAGTCTCGGTAATCCCTCTGTGCAAATAGTCAAACAAGTTCTCAATCATTGATGAGGCAAGGAAGGAAGGATTCCTCTTTTTTTGATGAATCCGGTCCACTAAACTGCTCCACGCATACACACAAATTCCCCACGGAGAGGCCATTTGATGGCGTCTGGGTGGTGATGATGATGATGTTGACAGTAGAAATGCTTGCTCTGTCCTTGCATTCGTCACCTCTAGCACTCTAGCAAAGGGCTGATTAGATTGTGAAGTATGACTGTGGGTGATGTTTCCTAAAGCAAAATCGGACAGTATAGTGTGTATCATCCCAAGGCTTCGAATCATCCCTTTGGAAGACAGCTGAAGTGGCCTTGGCAGGGTGTAGATTTTGATCTAGAGCTATTTTTTCCTCCTGCCAGGCTGTGAGATGCGTGCTCTCGGCTGAAATACTGTCTCAGGAGCACGTATGTGAGAGGAACCATAAACAAGTGGGGCGAGCAATATTAATCCCAAAGCCACTTCATAAATCAGAGGGGCTTTGTGGGGCCCCACACACACACACACTCACACACATACGGAGAGATTGGAGACTGAGGCTGGACTAAAAGCCTGCATATTAGTTTACACTTAAGCCACATTGAGACATGCATTTCCTTTTTAGATTTACATCGACTGGAGGATGCTGTCACTTAGCCTTAATATGTGAGTGCACACTTATCTGTTGGTACACTACGATAAAAGCCGTGTTTAACCAAAGTGTCTGGATTTCTAAAGTAAGATGAGCAACAGTGAGAGAGCGAGAGAAAGAGAGAGAGAGAGAGAGAAAGAGAGAGAGCAAAAGAGAAAAGCAAACATAATCTGGAATAAATTCCAGCCCGGCAGCCAAAATCGAGGTATCCAGGCCTGACCAATCTGCCGCCTATTCATCTTCCATGAATCATTTATTCTGTGATCGATTAAGGGTAATTGTTCAGTCAGAGCAATTTGGACGCAGCCAATGAGGAATAGAGGGAGAGAAAAAAAACAGACGTGGACTCATTTGCTATTGTCTAATTAATGCAATAAACAGGGGACGTAACAAATGGTCACTCCGTCCCCAATGGTGCACTGACGCTCATTCACTGAACATCTGGACTTCGAGATCTTGTGAGATCTTTTTAACATAGTGAACTACGTATTGACTACATGGACCAAGGTGTTTGCAAGTTAATTTTAATGCTACCTCACTGCAGATATAAGACCTATTTTGCAGTAGTAACAAAACAACTTAGCAAAACAAACTTAGCCAAAAAAACAACAACATAAAAACAGCTTAGCATTCTAGAGCAAGAATGATTACAGAACTACAACAGTAGTGTGTTCAGCAAAAAAAAAAAGTTTGTCGGTTTTAACCAGTGAATGTCTTTGTTGTCCTTCAAACACTTTTTGTTTCAGTCACATTCTCTATATCGACGTATCTTTGTGTATGCTAGCTCAACATCAGGCTGTTCCTGCTAGCATTAGCCTCAGTTTAGCAGCATCTCCTACCTTGTTTGAGTGGCCCTGTGTGTTATCCACTTCAACAAATCTGGGGCTCGATGTTTTCTCTAAGTGTAATTAGCTCCAGAATATTGCTAATTTGGTTGCTACTTTGCAAATTCAGCGCATTTACGCTAACGTGGGTGGGGTAACTTCGCTGGTGAAGTGATGTTTTTAACACCAGTGCTATTTTTAATCGCTTTTCACCCATTTTCTTGTTTATGCTTTTGAATTTCTCTACGTATTAGCACAAGATCAGTATCTCTAACCCATAGCTACTTTGTGTTACTGCTTTATTGACTTTTTGCCCAAATTATCATTCATATGTGTGTATCATTCATATGTGTGTAGCGCAATATCGGTCTCTTCAACCGCGCATATGCCTTTTGACTATAATTGTTTTTTTCCCCCATTTGTTCATGTTGTCTACATCTGGATTTCTTCTTCTTCTTCTTTCTCATTAAAAACCAACAAAAATTCACCAGATTTAAAATAAACTAACTAGCCATACTAGCCTAAAATATATAGCCATATTAATCAATTTAATACTTATTAAGGTTTTAATTTGAATTTGTAATATGTAATTTCACGCAGTTGAAGAGTTTTACAATTATTCTGATGGAAGTAGGTGATCATTATAGAATGATTCCCATAATTTAATCACTTATAAAACTCATTTACGTGTTGAGCTCATTCAAGGCCCGATAATGAGCTTTCAGTTTAAAAAAAAACAAAAAAGATCGACAAGTGGTTAGGTAAACAAGCCTCGTTCGGCATCTGAGACACACTTTAGATCAGCTCTGGAGTGGATTTAGCCAGTCAGGTATAATAAAGGCAGGAGTGAGCATCTCTGGATCTTCTTCTCCAGAGGATCTGAGTAACTGGTGTCATTCAAATGAACCTCGTGGGTTTTTTCCTGCACTGAAATGCAGGCCGAGTCTGCTGGAAGGCTCCGGCGGGGTTATCCGAGTCGGCGTGCCTCTCCCCAGGGTAATTATTTTTACATTATTACACATGCTCATATCCCTGCTGCCTCGGCGGGGTGACAGGCAAATTTATCACTGCAGGGGTCCGCCTCGGCCTTACGGGGAGGGGGCGCCGTGACAAATGATAAAATAAAACCCGTCTCTGCTTAAATTGTTTCTGCTAATTCTTTTTGGGGGTGAGATTTATGAGAGAGACCAGCCGGCTGTGAAGGGAGATGTGCAGAGATATGTGTGTGTATGTGTGTGTGTGTGTGTGTGTTCCTCATGTTATGCAGGCTACACAAACAGGCAGCTCTTATCCCGAGATCCATCAGTCATATATCGATATTAGAGCCCTGGTTGATGTATGTGGAAATAGCGTGTGGTTGATGAACGTCGTTGCATGAAACGGCCACATGCAAGGACAGAGCCGGCTTCTGAGCCAGAACACACACAATCAGGAGCTATCAAAGAACCTTGAACTTTCTGCTGCTATACGCTGATTGTGTATTTGAACATACATCAAACATATGACTATAAAATCAGTGATTTGCGAGGCTAGGCTAGACCGGGCAGGCCCAACAAATATTCATCTCCTAGCAAGAACTGTTTTTATGTTATCTGTTTATGGGTTTTTTGTATAAATTTACATTTTCTCCCTAGTTCAGTTACATGCATCAGCCAGCTCTCCCTTATCGTATGACGGCCCCCAACCGGGGAGGATGAAGGCCAACACGTACTTCCTCTGAGACACGTGAAGCCAGCCAACCACATCTTTTTGACCTGCTACTCACGCTGCATCACACGGAGATGTAACCCACTGTCCGCTATCCGCCCTCATTCACACACATGAGCTCACGGACACCAACGATAGGCTATTGTCACTGTGATTGACAGGGGACAGACAGTATGCCCCTCCCACCCAGACAGCATGGCCAATTGCTGCAGCATTGTTGAGATTTGACCTTGCGATCTCCTGACGATAAAGTGAACGCTTTTTTGTTGTGTTCAAATCTTAACACTTTTACTCGAGGACTGAAAGGAAAATATCAAACAAATGAAACATGCTGGCTCAAATATGAACACTCAGGGTTTTTTTGATAGCTGATCATGTGATATTGTTGAGTTGAACAATACAGATGAACAATATGTTTCTGGAGGGTGTGCTTTTGAAGTAAATGTACTGCACGAATAATGTTAGCAAGCTAGTTTTAAATCTCCCTGGATGTGCACCAAGCAAAAGTGAGGCAGAAGTTCGGAGTGAGGGCTACTTGAATACTAGCAGCTCCTCCATCTTTTTTTTACCAACCAAACAGGCCACGGCCCCACCTACTTAAGTTCATAGGTCAATGTTCACATAGACTAAGTTGCTGCAAAATTTAAGTAACTACCAACAGAACAAACGTGCCTTTCACTTTACACGTCCTTTCCTCTTTAGTGAACTGACTTTACCAGCAAGTGAATTTATTTGTTTTTGGTCTGATTGTTCCTTTAGCTGAAAAAGCAGAAAAGCATAGCTTTCAGGCGTTTCTCGTATCACCAGTGCAAGGAGACGGAATTTGTAAATGCTAAGCTTAACTGTAACAGTTGGCTTCTCTGCATATTAAGGGAAGTGTGTAGCTAGAAATACTATTGTTTGTGTTCATCCAAACATTTAATTATTTCAGATTTCCTTATTATTCGATAATGGTATACAGTTACATTTGAGAGTATGTTTGAATATCATTATCCATGCAAGGATTTCTCAAACAGCTAACAAAACTCTTTCCATTAGCTAATTATCATAATGCAAGGTATATGTAAAATTTTGTAGTGTAATACAATACAAATAATAAGCAGGGCATTAAAAAGGGACAAGTGACAAGAAACATACCTTCCATTGCTCATCAAGCCTCCGTCAACTCGCTGGAATGTCACTGAGGTTAGAGAGAGAGAGAGAGAGAGAGAGAGAGAGAGAGAGGGGAGGGGGGAAAAGAAAATCGTTATAGCTATTATAGCTAATGTCCAGAAGCTAGTACAGGTGATATTTATGGGAGCATGAGAGGGAAAAATAGCAATTTGGGATTTTTTCCCCATACTTTTTGACCATTTATTTAGATAGAGTTCTTTACAGATATGTAATATTCATCATTTAGAAATATAGCATTGGCTTTTTTGTGTACCAGTCTGATATGGGGGGGAAAAAACTATACATACCAGTGTAATGGCTCAAGAAGTTATGAATTTGCTTCAGAAAGCTGTGTTTTGGTCGTTTAGTGCAAATGAAGGTCAAAATGTGCGATTATTGCCACATCCTCAGAACCGAAACGATTAAATAAACCTTCCAATAAATCAGTTAAATTGAAGATTTTCAACACGAAGTTTTAGCACATTGTGTGGATGACTTTTACTTCATTAAAGTCATGTGGAGATATTCAGCACTCTAAATACTACACAAATACTGAATTTATGAAATTTGACTTCTATCTGCTCTTTCTCCAGGTTTAATTTGACTGAGATGAAAACTACTCCTTATTCACACATTCTCACCATTTCCAAGCCAAACTTTTATTTCTAAACTGATTATTCCAAAACAAATTTATCTGTACAGCAGTTTTCTGATATACAGTTTAGCGCAAAAGTTCATACCCCCCTTAGTTTCTAGGTGGGGAAAAAAAACAACAAAACAATTAATCTACAAACCAATTTTTTTTTTTTTCTGGAAAAGTTTAAGTCTAATGTACAGTTACTTTTAATTACAGGCTCAAAAGTTTGCATCTCCCTTGTTTTATGGGTGAAATCTTTACCTTAACCGTTAAATACCCTACCTCAGATTTACATTACAAAACAAAATGTCATTTTTCATTTCTAATTAAAATAGAAATTAATACCCCACAAGGGTCAAGACAGCACTAAAAGTGTGTGTCACTTGCATGTCTTCAATCTAACCATGGACTTAAGAAGAGTCCCTGCTCTGTGGTCTACAGTGAGCACATCAGTAGACCATCTGCAGCCATGGCTATGTTTGGAAGATGCTAAAATTTCCTTCTTACTTAACTGGATGAACATAATAACATTGTGCAAGTCCTGTATTTTCTTTTTTTTCCCTCAAGAATAGTTCTTAGCGCAAACGCAGAATGTGAACTAACCATATGAACAAATACCTGCACATTCGTGTGTGTGTGTGTGTGTGTGTGTGTGTGTGTGTGTGTGTGTGGTCCCTATCTCCACAGGGACACATTGTCAACTTTGCTGCAGTCAGTTCGATATGAATGCACTTTACTTTCCTTTAATAAGGAATTAGTGCAGGAGGACACAAGCAGAGCATTAAAATCCCATCAATTTTCAGCCTTAGTCTGATAGATGAGACATCTGTTCCTGCTTATGGTCATTTCAGACTTTTTAAAAGTCCCTACAAAAAAAAAAAAAAAAAAAAAAAAGAGGCTGCGCTTGATGAAGTGCTATTCTTTTTGTAAGCCACAGAATAATAAAGGCAGAAGCCATATTGTTAAATATATCTGAACAGGCTGAGCAGAAAATCAGCTTAATCACCTGCGTAAGTCGAGTCTTTGTGTAACTGCTGAAATATGTTTTTAATCTTAAGTCACGAATGTAGAATTAAAAAAAATCCTTTCTGAGATTGAACTGCTTATTCAAATGGAAGAATTTATCATTACTGTAAGACCTGTATTGTTTTAGAGTTTAAAATTGTGTTTTATATATTTCATTTAAGAACATGACTATAGGAAAATGATCATTCTCTGTTACTGTACCCACCCCAAAGCTGATTATTTTTCTAGAACGGAGTGTTTTATTCCTCTTGTACCACAGCAGTTTCTAATATTAAGATTAAAAAAAAAAAATAATAATAATAATGACACATCACAAAACAACACATTTTTCATCCATTTAAAGTTACATTTTAGTGTTGTGGAACTAGTTCCCTCACTAGCCTCTCTTTTTTCTCTCTCTAATAACTAATTAATTAAGTTAATAATAAAAAAAAGAACCACTGAGAAAGCACAAAGCATAAATTCCTCTGTCCTGAAGACTTTCCTGACTGCACTGTATATAAACTGCTGACACTGGAGACTCCTTCCATAAATCCTAAATAAATCTCCTTACAGAAAATTTCACTATATCAACAATTATGTATTTTTATCTGTTTTTTCTCAGAGTAAGTCGTACTAAATGTTACTACAGAAAAGATAATGTATTCGAACAAGCGCGTTGATATAAACCTGTGATTTAAAGCTGCACTATTGTCTGAGGTGCTGTTATAGAAAATTAATCAACTGCCCTTAGACTTCCATTCTAAGTGTTTTCTGCTCTTTTCTCAGTACAGGAAGAATTTTACACACACACACAGATATGGTAGATAGAAAGATTACTTTAAGCTATGGTAATGATAACATTTTGGTCGCTAAATGAGTGCATGCTGTGTGTTTATGAGCGAATAGCCAATGGTGTTGGAGACAAAGCCACAGACGCTTCAGAGTGCTGAGAGAAAAAAAAAACATACAAAGATGAATATCTAAAGCGGGAAAGGATGAAAGATGACCTTCCAGCTGAATTACGAAATGAATGACATACACACACATATACACACGGACATGATGGTACACGTACAGGCCATCACGCCATCACACAGACTAGGGCCTTGATAAAATATTATAAAGCAGGTATCGATTTATTCAGAATGATGCACAAATATCAACAAAACTTTCTTCTTTAATGGATCAGTTATTGGCATGTGAAATGTGTATTGAAAACTAAATGTACTGTCAGGTGGCAGGATCTTCAGCATGTGCTTCTTCTAATATAATAAACCAGCAAAACAGAACTGCAGGACGGCAGCTAGGAATAAAAAAAAACCTTTTCTAGATTATATTTTTTTTCTGTAGATGATGGAAAACTATGGCATTATAGCTCTGGATAGTGTTCACTATTGAAACACCTGACACGCAAGTAAGAAAATTCAGAATATTAAAAATGAATTTATTTTTATTCTCGGATATATAATTACGAGCCTGAGTCAAATGAAAACCTTTTTTTTTTTTTTTTTTTTTTAGCATTTTGAGTGTCTGGAAAGAAATTTGATTCTATTCTAATTTATGTCTCAATTTTAAGATTTTCTTTCGACTCACCCTCTTATTACATATAAAACTAGGTGATATAACCATATAAAAACAACTTTTTATACATTACTTTTTTAAAAATAGTAACAGTTACAAATTCCGATTGAAAGCAGCTGACTGAATGGATGTAAGTGTTGATTTGTTTTGATTTATTATTTTGCAGATAAGTAATTTTAACATTAAGAGAACCTTAATGTAAAGTAATATGGATTAATTAATGTATTTTCTTTTTATCACTTGCGTTAAGCTGAAAAATGACAAAAAGAGGAAAATATGCTAAGAGTATTGCACTTTAAAAAAAAAAAATTAAATACATCCTTATTTTTGAGAGTCTCAGCCCAAATCTAGTACTGTACAGGTCCAAAATTTTGTAGTAAGATTAGTTTCATTAGTGCTCTGATGCCGGGAACGTAAATGGCTGACAAGATGGCTACAGGATGAGGGACACCGTGGGACGATGAGTGAACTCGGAAAGAAGTGGAGGAAGTGGAGGAGGGACGGACGGAGTGGAAAAGTGATAGACGGGACAAATGAACAGTACCTGCCGGGGTGAAGGTGAACGACTGAACTGCAAAACAAGAAGGCAGAGAAGAGTGTGTGTTAAGAGGTTGGAGTGGGCAGAGCTACAGCTTTCAAGGGGGGGTGTGTGTCTCTTAGTGTGTGTGTGTGTGTGTGTGAGAGAGAGTTTATACAAGATGGCCAATGCAAGAACAGGAGCCAGACTAAAGTGTTAAGAGCTGGGGAACACTTCCACATGCCGGTCTCGCTGTGTGAGAATTAGAAAAAGAACAAAACTAAGGTATCTTTTTTACCGGCGTAGTTACTGAGTCCTTTCCTCTTCTTCCTCCTCCAGTAGAGCCAGATGCTGAAGCCCATGAGGATGACCCAGCACGCTCCGCCGATCCCTGCGATGAACGCCGGCTGCTTCACCACGTCCGTGATCTGCTCAGTGATGCTGTTATTCTTGTCCCCGCTCACAATCACATCTCGGAAGTCTTTCCCTACACACACACACATACAAAGTTCAGGCTTGATATATGGGCTTATATATCTCCCGGAGGCTGAGAGTCGAGATGGATAGCACGGATGACATTTGGGAAATAAGGGCATGTCACTGGGCAAATCATCAGTTATGGGTCAACCCAGTCAGGAATGGTCAAGGATTACATGAATCACGCTTTATTCTGCAAAGTGATATAAAAAAGGAATTTCGTCTAGATGTAGACTGATGGTGGCTTTAACTTTCTTAACTCTGACATTAAATACACAGTTTTCCTCTCAGAGCACCGAAGCAAAAGTAAAAAGAAACAAACAGCAAAAGGACAGCAAATACGTCTGGGCTAATATGCCTCCTTAAAAAAACTTTACTTTTTATAAACTACTGTAAGTGCTTCAAGTCAATCTCAGACTGTACATTATGGGTTAAGAAGCTGGTGCAGATGTGGAGTGTTTAGTCATACCGATGATGATGGGCTGAGGTTCGCTCTTCACTCCCACTCCTGCGCTGGTGCTGGCCGCCACCTCAACCCGGTATAGCAGCCCCGCCTGCAGACCGCCCACCACCACCGAGCGAATCGCAGCATCCACCGTCTTATTGATGTGGAAACGTGTCTCATTTCCCAAACACCAGATCTGAACAGAAAAAAAAAAAAATATGTGTGTGTGTGTTGTGTGTGTTTATACAATCAGCCAATTGTGTGGCAGCAGCACAATGCATAAAATCATGCAGATACACGTCAAGAGCTTCAGTTAATGTTCACATCAAACATCAGAATGAGGAAAAAGTGTGATTTCTGTGACTTTAACCATGGCATGGATGTTGGTGCCAGATGAGCTGGTTTGAGTGTTTCGGAAACTGCTGATCTCCTGGGATTTTCACACCCAGCAGTCTAGAGTTTACAAAGAATGGTGTGAAAAACAAAAACCATCCTGTGAGTGGAGGGTCTGCAGACTGAAACACCTTGTTGATGAGAGAGATCAGAAGAGAAGGACCAGACTGGTTTGAGCTGATAAGAAGTCTATAGTAACTCAAATAATCACTGTTTACAACCATGCTGAGCAGAAAAGCATCTCAGAATGCACAACACATCAAACCCTGTGGTGGACGGGCTACAACAGCAGACCAGACAACCACATCAAGTTTCACTCCTGTCAGCCAAGAACAGGAATCTGAGGCTCTCATGGGCACAGACTCACCCAAACTGGACAGCTGAAGACTGGAAAATCTTTAACTGGCCAGTTTGGGTGAGTCTGTGGCCATGATAGCCTCAGATTCCTGTTCTTGGCTGACAGGAGCAGAACCTGATGTGCTCTTCTGGTGTTGCAGCCCATCCACCTCAAGGTTTGATGTTTTGTTCATGCTGAGATATTTTTCAGTTCACCACGACTGTAAACAAGGCTTTTCAACCCACAGAACTGTCGTCCACTCAGTGTTTTTTGTTTTTCACACCATTCTGTGTAAACCCTAAAGACAGTTGTGTGTGAAAATCCCAGGAGATCAGCAGTTCCTGAAATACCATGTGGCAGAAACAACCATGCCACGGTTAAAGCCACGGAGATCACACTTTTTCCCCATTCTGATGTCTGATGTGAACATTAACTGAATACATAAATATCATACCCTAAAAAAAGGTGTATTTTAACTACACAGAAAAAAAAAATCGTATTTTATTATTTCTTTTTCGGAGTTAATTGTAAATTTACTATTCTTTTTTTTCCCACATTTTTTGGAATACATTAAAAAGTAATATGTTATAACAAAAAAGATTTTACTTTCTAAAAATATCACAGGTATTTATTTTTCAATTTAGTTTTTTTAGATTTATTAAAATTTTTAATTTTCTTTTCACTTGTCTCACATAGTTTAGTGATTTTTTTTATTTAAAGTTACTTTTACGAACATTGTATATTATTATTTTATGAATTACTTAATTTCCTTTTGTTTTTGTTTTCAGTCAGTTAGATATTACCGATTTTTTAAATACCACCAATATTTATATTTAATTAAACGTAATGTATTTGATTGACTTTTATTCTCTCTGTTTAAATGGCTCAATACGCATTAAATCAGAGAAAAATAATCTGAGCACATATGAATTCTTTTTCATCCGCCTGTAAATAACAGGTAGAGCTTTGCGAGTGGAGCGCTCCTCCTACCTTGTACTCTTGAATGATGCCGTTCTGGTGCTCGGCAGGAGGTGGGTCCCAGGAGATGCTGATGGAGGTGCTGTTCTGATTTCCCACTGTGAGGACCGTCACCTGCTGCGGCGGAGCGCTGGGAGCTGAGAGAGAGAGAGAGAGAGAGAGAGAGAGAAGAGAGAGAGATCAGTGAGGATTGCAGTCTGAACAGGTGGGACTGAAGAAGCTTTGTATATCATTCAGCACTTTCTCTTTCTGTCTCTCAATCTCTCTGTCTCTCAATCTCTCTCTCTCTCTCTCTCTCTGAGCTACATGGAGGAGAAGCTGGATTTAACAGGGACCACAGGTGTGTGTGAGGCCACGAGTTCATTAGATGGGGATTTTCTTGGACCTGACACTGATGCTCCTGCACATTTCACTATGATTTAATATCCTCACCCTTCCTGCCTGTCTCAAGCCAGGGGATTTTTATTTATTTATTTATTTATTTCCGAGAAACCCCAACATCAATTTTGTACTTATTTATTTATTTTTATAGTTAGCCAATGAGCCATCACCCCTGGTTTAGTTTTTGGAGCGAATTGCAGGAGAGAGGATGCTCTCAGAGATCACAGGAATGAACCAGGAAAAAAAAAACGAAGAAACCATAACCCTTTGGACAGACGACGCCAGGTTGTGGATGAGGAGGAAACAAAAATAAAAATGTTTCAGACGTTCGTGGCGAGAGCACATCCGATCCGTGTGTTGACATGGCAGGACCCGGGGCTTCAGCTTTACACAACGCACACTGAAGCGATCTTGATGGAGATGCTGGCAATCAGTGGGGGGAGGAATGAAAGGAGTAATGGCATGGTGTCATGAAAAATAACATTTTCTGTAGGGAAGGGGAAAAAAACGTTGTTTTTTTTTTTTTTTTTCATTTCCGCTCTGGGAGACTGGAAAGTCACAACATAACAGAATACTGACAGCTCAATTATGGCTCCTCTCTCTCTCTCTCTCTCTCTCGCTCTTTCACACACATACACACACAAACAACCAGACCAGCTATACTGTCATGACGAGGCCAAATTACAGCCAAATGACCAGAAATAAATACCCCCCCCAAGCTGCCTCAAGCTAACTTTGCTTCAGACCTGCAGGTGACTTTAATCTCTTAGCACTCACGACGTACTCAATGTCATTCAAAGTTAATGCTGCGAATCATTTAGCGGCTCGTCATTATGCATATCTGAGCCAAACAATACAAAGTTCTCATTTAGAGGGCGACGGTGCGGGCGATGTTAATAGCACCATTAGGATGGTGATGTATGACTTAGCAGAAATGCGTCCGTTTTACTGCCACAGCAGCAGTCTGGAGGGAACCGTTTGTGTTTATTTATGCCTGAAAAGGTGTATTTATGTAAAATTCATTCACAGAGTCATTACTGCATTTGTAGAAGCTTGTGAACTTTATCTTATTTTCCCCCTGTGGAGTGTTATATTGTAAATATTATACCGTAAAAGGCTTTACTTATACCAGAGTGCTGCTGGATTCTCAAGCCTGATTGGTTCATTAATTTTCTGTACCAGTCACAGGTGTGTATTAATGCGCTCACTCTAATGTGCTCACTCAGCTTACACAGAGACTTGTTCAGCAGCGCTCCACATTAATGAATTATAAATGGATTACAACAAGTGTGTTATCATTGATATGGTAAAGTTATGGAAGGAGTCTCCAGTGTCAGTGCTTTGTAACAGTCAGAAGTAAAGCTGTAACTTTTAGTATGGAGTGTCATTGTTTAATAAACAAAAAAAATTATACTTGGTAGCTGTTTGCCGAATCAACGATCAGATGGTAACAGTAACTCCGCCTCACATCAGGCTGACGTTAGTTCTACTTTCCTTAGACAATGGCCTGTTTATTGACACAGAAATGCAAAATATAATGCAAATTTTTGTTTTTCTGTTGGCTTAAAATCTTGAGGTTTGCGATTTCAAATTTCTAAAAGTCTGAGCAAAGCAAAAGCTAACAACAAATCATTCATGTCCTTTCCCCTTCAGTGAATTAACTTTTCAACTGGGTGGATTTTAGTCACACTTAGTTGGACCACTGCTTTAGCTGGAAAGGCTTTCCGGTGTCTCCCATATCTTCATAACAATAGATCAAAAATCCAATTATTTATATAATTAATTTCCAAAAATATAAACAAATGAATCTTTTCAACTGGAGTGAACCTGACCCCTGTAAATCAACAGGGTCTTTCTTTTTCCAGCAAGCTTCATATCCAACTGCCCGCCCACTCCCGTGACTTTTTTGTTGGGTCTTGCAGGATCATAGTTCTGAAGTGTCTAATGGTTTTAATCAAGCATCTAATACGTCATGTTTCTATATTATTTTGCACATATATCGCACTGATTTATTTATTTTTCGTCCTTGGTGGCGTAGCCTAAAGAAGCATTAAACCTGGAAATCTAATCTGTAGCCTGTATATGCATCCACGAAAAGAGGATCTCGTCAATCAGAGAGAAAAAACAGAACATAAAGAAAAGGAGAATACTGAAGGAAAAGATAGAGAAGAATGCATTAAACACAGCCAGGAGATTTTTTGCCCTCATTTTAGCCTCAAACAAAAAAATAATACGGGTTACACATCCAGTCCAGGACACAGCTCCAGGTTGGCTTTATCTGCACCTGGTAATTGCTGTAACACACGGTTCGAGGGCAAGCAGGAAGCTGAGCATGATACACTGAGACACTGCTGTACGCCGCAGATAGGGACGAGTCTCGGGATAACAAATGAGCCTGGTGCTGATTAAACTTTCTATCCAGAGACCTCTAGGCTTCAGATTTGCGTTTGTGTGTGTGCATGTGTGTGTATACTGTTTCTGATTTCTGGACGCTTGTATATAGTGGCAAACCTGTAATCTGGAGGCGTGGCTCACGTCTCTGAGTAACACTTTAGTGCTCGATTGCTGTGTGGCGTAGAAAGCTGCGGGAAAACGTAGCTCTAGTTTGACATTATTTTTGACAGGCACACTGGAGCAGGTCAATTCTGATATATACTGTATGTGTGTGTGTGTGTGTGTGTGTGTGTGTGTGAGAATATGAAGGTGGTCATAGCTTTCTCTGAAACTCTGTTTCCATGCACTTGGAGTTATAGTGGTTAAAGGGATACTCCAGGATTTGTGAACCTGATGTCCATCTACAACATCTGTAGTGTGTGTGTGTGTGTGTGTGTGTGTGTGTGAGATTGCCGTAGATGAGAAAACCAGTTAATGTGAAACTCATGTATATATCTGAAGTCTAAGGGCAGCTGTTGAATGATGCGAATTTAAAACTATATTGGATACTTTTCTTTCCAGGTCTGTTCTTCTAGGATTTTATCCCACTTTCCAACACTGTATCAATACAGTAAAACGTAGTTCCAGGTACTTATGCATTCCTGAAGGTTTTTTTTGTTGTCCATGTCAGGCACTTAACACAATGACACTATCCATATTTGTATCTGTATCTGTATTCAGATTAAAAGTCCAAGTAGGCATGGCTTAACTTGGAATTAAAAAAACAACGAACAAAAAAAACAAAAACGGATTCATATCTGTATTTGTATCCATGGTGAATGCTTGAGCTGTTCATTCAGAATAATTTATTCATAATCGGTTACATCCCTACTCCTTGTGCCATCACAGCCGCTCTACTACAAAAAAAAAAAAAAAAGTCTCTGAAAAAGTGTCCAATCTCTCAAACAAATCAATTTAAAGCTTAATTAACAATTTTTCATGAAAGTGTTTTATACAATATTTGTATATATTTGTGAAAGTGTTAAACTGACAACATAACATTGCCTTTAGATTTCAATATATTATAATTGAGTTTAGAGTGAACAAGATTTCCATTATTTCCTATTCTTAGTACAGGGAAAAGTAAAAAAAATCACACATACTGTACACTACCGATGTATTAAATATAGAGTGGATTGAAAAATGCTGGAGTAATCCTTTAATAAAGGCTATTGCTCTATATTACACACAAATAAATACTATCTGCAAGCGGTATGCACTAAAGCCCAAAAATCTTTCAAAAACAGAAACATTTTTATCCTTATAATCATTACCGCGTGTGTTGTGACAGCACCCGGCCAAAAGGACTTGGCATATGCTTGCACGACAGATCCCGGCTCTCTGCCCAGACTGTGTATTAAGCGCCTTTGAATGGTGTCATCGACACCAGATATTAAATGAAACCAAATACAAAGTGCAAAATAATAATAGGAACAAAATGAAATCAATACAAAGAGTGTATATATACAGTGCCTTGCATAAGAATTGAACTTTTCCACATTTTTCTACCCTTAGAAGACGTTTTATTTTTTGATTATAGTTTTTTTTTTTTTTTTAAAGATATTAGTCATGACATGAAAATCTGGTTTTATCTATCAGTATTCATAATAACTCTGTCCCTGGCTTCGGAAAAGTAGAAACAGGAAGTAACGTGATAAGCTGAACCAATCCCTTTACTTGACATGCGGCGCAGAGCGCGGATAGCTTACGCACCTCATGAGGACCGTTTTGCAGTTTGGCTGAAGAAAATCAGTGATTGGATGTCTGGACCACTCACAGGCTCGAAAACAGCGTTCATAGTTCAGCAATCGTACTGAACTCTGGGCTCAAATGGCCCAGAAAACAACCTCTGGGTTCTTTAGGGAACAGATGCATTTACGTTGAGATCATGTAACATTTTATTGCACACAGGCCGACTCCATTCAACTAATCCTGTCACTTCTGAGGGCAACTATATTGTTTTTTTTTTCCCACTCTAATATTTTTAGGAGCTATTCTGAGTATACAGAATCACAATAAAGTCCATTTCAGTTCATAACACTACAAAATGAGGAAAAATACAAGGGGGGTGAATACTTATGCAAAAAACTGTACGTATTTATACATTTATAGCATCTTACGTTCTTCATTGGTCCTCGCTGTCTTCGATTCACTGTCCATTCCCTGGAACTCGTTGAAGTATGGTCGAACCTTGATCTCGTACACGATGCCTTTCTTCAGTGATGAGATCACAATGGTCCTCTCTGAGGAAACCTTCACGTCCTGGGTCTGCCACGGTCCCGGCGAGGACAGCCCTGACGTCTGCCTGTACAAAACTCTGTAACCCTGGATGAACTGAGACTGACGGTCCACCTGTGAACACAGAGAGGAAAAGGCAAAGATGTAGAAAGTATAAAGGTCTCTATTCCACATGCCAACATTTATTCATTAATTTTCTTGCACAATAATCCTGAATCTATTTGTTCCAATATGATTGATGATACCATATATCCGTGCTCCATTCACATGTAATCGCTGCATTTGCCATTTATTTTAAAAGCCTCAGTGCCCTAGCAAAGCTACCATCTACAGGAAACCCCATGTTCACTTCGTAGCGCTTCAATAAAAAAGCTTTTAGCAACCCCTCACAGGAATACATACAAACCACCCCACATGAATCGTAAAAGCTGCATGACATCAGCCATCATTAGGGTCAACATGGACTGGGAAAACCTCAGTTAGGAGACAAGATCACGACCAGGACATCCAGGGAATTATTTCAGGAAGGAGAAAATTCTGGTAAGGCTTTCTGTGAAAGCCATATCTATAATGAACACATTCATAATGTCTTATATGAATTGCTCTAATCTTTTATGAATATTATTTCGCATTATTATTATGCATTATGAATGACTAACATACATTATAAAGCATTATACATTGTGTTTGTAACACAATATAATCTTGATTTTTTTTCCTTTGACAATAGTCATCAGAAAATAAAACTTTGATTTAATTTTACATTTTGTTCTTTAATAAATATGTGTCAATTTACTCACGGCTCACAAACACAGCATTGGGAAATGTATTAAATTGTGTATATATATATATATATATATATATATATATATATATATGTATATATATGTATGTATACATGTTAGAATGATTAGGTCAGCTCTCAGTGGATCTCTCACATGTACTATGCTTTATGTATATATAATACTTATATATAATTAGAACTTAGGGATTATTAGGGATCTATAACTTACAATATAATTCATAACCACTGCTAAGTGCAATACATTTCCATATGCAATTATGAAAATGTGTAACATTCCTTTTAAATGCATCCTAACATGTTACGAATGTATTTGTACCTTATTCATATGGTCTTTATAGAAATTTGTACAAAAATTCTCACACACATTGGCCTTCATTTATCAATCATCCAAACCACACAGCAAATTCAAGTACAATTTACAAAAGTATGTGTGATTTTCTTCGTACTTACGTGTGAGTGGTCTGTGCTAAATCTTCCAATAATGCAGCTCTGCCACTGCAGTGCATCAGCTTCCATAGACACACACTAACTCCTTTTATAGGGTGCCATTACTTTTGTCCTAATTGAACGGCTAGTCTTTTTTATCTTAATTTATGGATTTGTTTTGGAATTGCTAACGTTGACAGAATAATTGGTATACAAAGTCACAGTAACTCATAGGCAATAATATGATTTGAAGCAACCGAGTGTCATATTAGTGAGTCTTATATTTATACTTAAATTTCCAAAAACTCAGGAGCAAAATGTAGGATATGGATGATTTTCGTGAATAACACATCTCTTGTATAGATTAACGAATAAATCTGTCGGTATACAGTGATACAGTAGGCGAGGACCAACAACGCAGACCTGCACACTTAACAATAAAAGAAAGCCCAACTATTTCAACAACTGAGAGATCACATCTGCACGATTATCACATCACGCTAGACGATGAAGGCCACGACTCACTCGCCAACCGCAGCTCAGAAGAAGAGTGGGATTTTTCAGCGAGAAGGACATAACGAGGCATAACTCACTCTAATGGCTGTTCAGCTGGAGGGCAGCCGATAGTTCGGCTTTCAGGCAGAGATATTAAACAGCTGTTTTTCTCCCCTTCAGCCAAATTAAATCAGCTGAATGGTTCCTCTCATCAACTCTCCTCCCCACTGCTTTCTAACTTTTTTTTTCATTCAGGAATGCTAAAGAGTTTGATGCTTACAGGAAACAGACCTGGCTGCCCGAGGGTCACAGTGCGCGATGATTTACAAGGTAATGTTTCCAGAATATTCCTGCAAGAGACTAAGACTGAGTACACTTATATAACAACTCTTGATTGAGGCTATTAAAATAAAATGGCCTCAATCAAGAGTTGTTATATACGTGTACACAGTAAATACTAAACAAATGTGTAGGTTCGATTCTAAGTTTGAAGCCAATGGTACGCCTCTAAAATATACTAACAGAATTTTATGAGCAAAAAGCCTTGAATAACTGAACAAATATATCCAGAGGTGCCAATTTTTTTGTAGAAATACTTTATTTATTTATTTATTTATTTCCAGATGTGCCCAAATCAATGCTAAGGAAACAGCGAGGCAAACCTGATAAGAACGTTACTTAATAGTAAAGAGCAACTACATTTTTTTTTTACAAACTAAACAGCCCACAGCCCCGCCCGCTTGTTTTCTATTGGCTCTCAAATCCAAGGTTTATGAATTTACAGGTCCAATTTCACCTAGATAAAGTCGGTCCAAAATAAAAGCAGCCACTACCAGGAGTGTGGATCTTTTACTTCCTGTGTCCTTTCCCCTTCAGTGAATTTTACTTGGTATGACCGCTAGTTTTTTTTTTTTTTCAGGTATCTCTTGTATTGCTGTAGCAAGGAGTCAAAAAATTGTAAATGCTACAGCTAAACTGTAAAAAAACTCTTTGAATGAGCGAGGTGATACTTTGGATTTTTTTTTTTTCCAATTTCATATGAGTCTTAAGAAAAGGTGTCATTACTAACTTGGTTGTGAATGATTGTCAACTGAAAGTGTGAGATGATGTTTCAAAAATGGTACACCTCCTAGGCTGTGTAAAAAAAAGAAGACAGCCGTTTTAAGTGACAAACCTGCGATTAATTACACCTCAATTTTTTACGTTTTAACCATTTATCTTCATCGAGAAGAAAATCAGATTTTTGATTGATGAAGCACCAGATGGCTGCCGGTGTTTTTCCATGTTGATCGCATGTGACTGACAGGGCAATCATGAACATATTCTCTTCCTCCAAATGTATTTGAGTCAGCATTGGCAATTAATCAAAATGGCACTTTTCAAAGACAAAGAGTTTCTACTGGATATCAATTATGCAGCGATTTAAGACTCACTGATGAAGCGAGAGAGCCAGGTTTAATTTCCACAGCTCAACACTCTCTCACTGAATACGGAAAGTACTGAAAGATCTGACTTACGGTCCAGGTGACCTGAATGGTGGTGGGGCTGAGGACCACAGGGTTGTGTAGCCGGACGATGACCTCACCGAGCTCTTTCTGTACATGCCTGTGATCTACACCCTTTGCTGGAGGACTGATATCTGCAGACATAAAAGAGAAATTAGATTCACCAGCTTACTTCTAATAATTACACATGTACATACTACACCCCTAATATGATTAGTGAAGCAAACAGGATGTTATGTAAGAAATAAAAGACTGCTGTCAACATAGCATCGTTGGGATGAAGCAGCATTACTGTTTCTGGCCCAAAGCTGATTAGCAATAGCAATTTGGCAAATATTACAATTTATTATTAATTTATTAATGAATGAAATGTTGTAATTTTTATCCATTTATAGTTACATCTAATTTTGTGGAATGTCTGTGAGACAGGTTTGTTCCTGCTTATGGGAATACTTACATTATAGAAGCTATAAACAGCCGTTTCCTCACCAGTCTCTCTCTTTTTTAAAGTAAATATTTATTATTAGCATTGGATTATGTGGTGTGTGCACCGTACAAGTCTCCGTGTAAGTCGTTACGATGGAAACGATAATGTATTACAACAAGCCCATTAATATAAACTAATATAAACTTAGGATTGGAATTACAGCCAGAGCTACTGTCACAGATGCTGTTACAGAAAATGCATCAGCCAATCAGAATCCAGAATTGAACGGTGCTGTGGTATAAAACAGCATACCTGTACTCCGCACTTAGACCTTATTGTCCAGACCTAATGAACAGACTGGGAGCTTCATGGCATTTTAATTGAATCTGTTTCCAGTTTGAGGTCGGCCATTTCTCTCTGTTATGATCATTAAGGTAGCAGGGATGGCCCAAACTCAATTACGAACTCCAAAAGTGAAAGATGTTTGCTCTGAACTGGGACATAATGGGTTTATCTGATGCTTAGAGTACAGGTTAACCAATTGAGGTTAGTCCTTTTCCCAACAAAACAACTCCTGACCTCTCTGGTACCACAAAGTGGTTTACAGAACTTTTTTCTTGCCCTACTCACTTCCCATAAAATGGTCCAATCATTTCCTCAAGAAGAAAATCAGGAAAATCTCTTTTTCTGTTTTATGTAGTTCCACTAAAATATTTCTATATAATGTAAGACGTTACCTTGGGTACGCACTGGTTCAGACATGGGACTTGGGTCACTCAGGCCCTGTGTGTTGACGGCACGCACCATGAACAGGTAGATGGTGTTGGGTCGGAGGCCTTTAATGGTGAACTGGGTGGTTTTAACGTGATCCGCTACAGTCTGCCAGCTGTTACTCACAGATTGGCTGAGAGATGCAGAAAAAAATCCATTTCGCAAATGAGTAAGACTCCAATAAAGACCTGATGACTTCATTTGAACATTAGAAAGGTAATTTACTTGATGGCAAATTGAGAATACTGATTTTGCAAAGTAGCTGACATTAAGGGAGCCACAGATTAGATACACATTACAGGTTTTATGCGTAATGACCAGCTAAAAGATGCCATTATGCACTATTTATTTAAGGAGCTCAAACCAAAGCCAGATGCGAAATCCCACTCCGCTCATCTATACCTGAATGCTTCGATCACATATGATGTGATGGACGAGGCTCTGGCCAGGCCCGGCTGCCAGGACAGAGACACGCTGTTCTTGGTGACGTCAGTGACCTGAGGTTTGGAGGGCGGACCAGGAAGTTCACCTTCTTCTCTGTTCTTGATCAGCACCATCCCACCGGATTCTGTGAGAAAAGGGAAAAGACAAGATGTTCTACTTCTTTACTTGTGACTCACTTTTTGCTGCAACAAGCATCACGAGTGACTTGTCACTCAGTGACTTGTTGATCGTCGTATGATGTACCTTTCACTTCCAGGAAGGCGCTCCATGATGTTTCACCACTCGAGCTAGCAGCAACACAGGTGTAGATCCCAGAATCAGAGAGCTGCAAAAAGAACATTTTAAATCCTTAATTCTTCATTTAAAATCCACTCAAGATCTCAACATTCCCATGCTGCATCGTACGACAAATCCAGAGAAAGCAAGAACACCAGCGTAAGCTTTTCATCTAATGTGGATTTACGTGGACCAAGTTGTGCTAAGTGCTGATGCTAATGTGGTTAATGAATTCTGTTTTGTATGCGCCTGCATTTACCCTGCTGGCAAATTTACCAACTGTCCCTCCAACCACAACAAAAGGTGGGCTAATGCGCTTATAGAGGCCAGTGGCTGAAACCCCTTGGACCGATGACAGCTGGCGTCTATCCCCTCCTGCCTTTATGTAATCTTCCCTGCATTGTTTGTTACCTTTCATCACTGCGCCTTGCCTTCATTTATTAGATAAAATGTCAGTGCTGGGCAGCTCTGTCAGCCATAATGGATATTCCATCGTGGACAAATGGGGGTGTGTGGGTACTTTAAATTCAATATAGTAGTATATGTGTGTGTATGGATATATCTATGTGATTGGACTCTGTCCAAGCTTCCACAAATGATGCTTGGGAGACCTGTCATATAACTAAGTGATAGTATCAAACAATTTACCGAAATCAATATTTTGCATTCATCTCTTTAATGCAATATGATTTCCCTCTGCCTGTGTGTGCTATGTCTTACCAATATCTGATTGAATACAGCTAAGCTTATACATCATACTTAGACAGCCACAGTGTTTGACAGCCAGCCTCACATATACACACAATAAATAAAGACGCAAGTGCTTTACCATCTATCAAAGTTTGCCTTGTACAAAAAAAGATTACATTACGCCAAGCAAGGTTGTGTTTAATATTATACAGCACTCGAAAAAGGTGAAGGAGAAGAAATCATGCTTCCTACAAATTTACGCCAATCACAAAGAAGTGTCTTTTCGCTCTCACCCGTGTGTTCTTGATCTGAAGGCTGCCCAGCTCCTGCAGGGACATGCGTGGATCTTTACCCAGCAGACTCACTCCATCTTTCAGCCAGCTGATGGTGGGTACAGGCTCCCCGGATGCTTGGCACTTCAGGAGAGCTACACTGTCCACGCCCAGGGTCTGATTGGCTGGGCCTTGCCTGATGATTGGCGGTGGCCTGTCTGTCAACACTGACCAAAAGAGAAAGAAAGATAGTATTTACCCCTTTCATACCTACATTAGCGGCATTGTTTCATTTACATTTATTGATTTGGTAGACACTTTTATCCAAAGATAAAACTGAGTTGTAAGGGATAAGGTCTAACAGTGGCAGCTTAGCAGAACCGAGATTCAAACTCACAAGCTTTTCAGCACTCCAGAACCCGAGCTGCTGAGCCACCACTGCCTCTTTTCTTACTAAACCTCAAAAATCCTTCTAACATCACCTTCAGTTTGTCCTTCTTTAAAAACCCTTTTTAGAACACTTAGAATGGACAATTTCCATCAAAAAAACTATTTTTTCTATCTTTTAGAAAGATCTAAAAATGCCATAAACCATTTTATTCAACTAGTTTACACAGCACTAGGTGCTGAGACAAGCCTATATCTAATTTCTAAAAATCCAGTTTCAGTTATAGCTTGAAACCCTGCTTAGATTTTGTCTTTTGCCATTCATGGCTGGCTCACCAATCAGATTTTGATGCAGAATTCAGAATGCAGAATTAAATCTGCAGAATTTTCGGATTACTGTCTTTGTGGAGTTTTGCATGTTGTCTATGCAGGTTTCCTCCAGGTTCTCTGGTTTCCCCCTACATCCCCCCTACAACACATGCTAGTAGATGGACTGACTATGCTAAACTGCCCCTATCCCATCCAGGGTGTATTCCCACCTTGCATCCAGTATTCCTGTGATAGACTCTGTCTGAATGGATGAATGAAAATAAAAAGTGTCAGTTAGATGATGGAACCTAATGGCCAATGATGACAAATGGAGGCTTGTTAGTTATCCAAGGCATTTCTAGATCCACATCCCTCAGACTCAAAAAACTGAGACAATGTAGAATTGTGTCCCATTGTAGGATGGAAGGTCTAGTAGGATTTCAGAAAAGTATCTATAAAACTAAAACCTCAAGTAGGTTTGGTAGTTCACCATTTACACCAAAAATATATTGTTTTTTTGATGTGTTCTGAAAATTTTATCTTCAGCCACCAGGTTCATTCTAATGAAGAGATAAATGTAAACTTCTATATCATGATGCAGAAGAAAGCCAGATTGACCACAGATCTTGTGACTCTAACATAGGACCATAACTTAGCTTTCCATGAGTATGTGATCTTTTGTCAAGGCCATCTTATTGCTCCTTTTCCAAATATTCACATAACAGTTTTTCATTTCTTTATGAGAAATGTTGGCCTAATATTGGCAAAGTGCTAGGATGAAAAGGTTCTTATAATCTATAATTCCTGGACCGGTGGCAAGCTTTTATCTCCAAGAAGTGAATAATACATTGTGTCTTGGCCTCGAGGCTGCTATAATGAGGTGGTATGGATTAATGAGAGCAGACCTGAGGGTACTAATTACAGCATCTACCTTTAACCTTTCTGATTGTTTCGCCTAACATCCTTCTTCCTCTCTACTGCTCTATGTGCAGGACTTCGCCTCTGTGGATTTCCTGCATTTACTTTTGCCATGAAGGATGGTATTTATACTGTTCAAATCTCTGTAGCAATGCTGAACGGGTCAAAGGGGTTGAAGAGATGGCATCTTGATATATCAAGGAGGATTAGGCTAAGCTTAATTTAAACTAAATAAAGATGTTCCCGTATAATCACTCTTTCCTCCTGCTAACCAGAAAGCTAGTATCATTAGGTGACTTGATTATTATTCTGAAATTAAAGCTGTATCGTCAAATCTAAATTGTTTTCAGTAATTGGTTACGCTTGAAGCTCAGCACCTATCAGTGTATCATCAAAACATCATAAAAAAGCTATTAGACTGTATAAACTTGGATCCTTCCTGTGTCTTTTCACACTTTTCTTGATGCTTTGCTTTGCTTGCTAGATGTTTAAACAAATCTGGGCAGCAACTGATTAAGTCAAGTTCCGAAACAAATAAATATGTAGCTCAGGTGCACACTCTCTGTATCCAACATTTATGTGAAAATAAATAACCCTCTACACAACCAATTCGCTGTAATTTATAAAAGTAGATGCATACATAAAAAATGGTGAGCCAGCCAGGAGTTGCAAAAGACATGACCTGACTTAAGAAGATTTTTAAGAATAAACAACTGTCTTGACATATTCTGCGAGGGACAAGTAAACTGCTTGTGTGAGCTTGCCATGGTGTAACATACCGCAACCATAGCGAGTTACAGAAATTTTTGTACATCAAAATCTAACTGGCGAGCCAGCCAAGAGTTGCAGAAGTGCTATTCATAGACATTTTTGTACATCAGAATATATTTGGTGAGCCAGCCAGGATAAAAAGGCATGATCTAACTCACTACTTGTATAATAGTTTCATGGTGTACCATATTTGAGAAAAAGGACATGCACTGCAGAGTGGTATTTCTGTTCATTTACAGTTTTCACATGAATCAAAATCTAATTGGTGAGCCAGCCAGGAGTTTTCAAATTTTTTTTAAAAGAATAAATCCAAAGTTCAGACATTTTGTAAGTGTGAGACAGGTGAACTTTTTGTACAAGATTGTCATGGTGTAACTTCTCTGTAAGTAAAGAATCTAAACCACCATGTTATTTATAGAAGTTTTGCTAAATCAAAATCTAATTGGCGTGCCAGCCAGGAGTTGCAAAATCATGCTTAATTTCAAGACTATTTTTTAAGAATAAATAGACAGTTTAGACACACATTCTGTGTGGGACAGCTTCACTACTCGTATGAGATTGTCACGGTGTAATATCTCTGCAAATTATGAAATTAACACAGCATGTTATTTATAGAAGCTTTTTTGTAGGTCAACATCTAATTGGTGAGCCAGCCAGGAGTTGCAAAACACATGACCTAACTCAAGAACATTTTTAAAAATGAAAACACAGTTTAGAAAAAATTCTGTGAAGGACAGTTTCACTACTTGTATGATATACTTGTGGGGTGACATAGAGTTTGTTTTTCGAAGGTAGGAGAAAACCGAAGAACCCAGAGGAAACCCAGATGGATGGAATTTTTTTTTTGTTAAAATCCTCAAGAGTAAAATGAGGTGTTTTGAAATAAACCTTCCTTCAAGCCAGCACTGCTATTCTCTATGATCAGACAGTATCTAATCCCTGTCTGTGAGAGTGATGGTGCTGGTGTGTGAGTATGTGTATTTGGAAGCCATGATGGAGTGACGAGAAAAACCTTGACTGAATAAGTGTGTCTGTATGTGTGTGTGTATGTGTGTGTGTGTGTGTGTGTGTGTGTGTGTGTGTAAGAATGACATGACAGATTGATGAGGAGATGGTTGGACTCTTAGATTAAAGGGGCCTTGGTGCTGTCTGCATCAGGAATTTCTCATTACGTTTCTCCTTGAACCTGTCGGACTCCTGTTGCCCCTCAGCTCACTAAATCACGCTGTTAGAACTGCAGGTGTGACCGTGATCCTCCACCCTCGCACTCTGCTTTTTCCACTAATCCTTCGCTCCTGCTTCCCTTCACTGTACTCCCTCACAAACTATCCATACATTCCAACACGATTAAGCACACTAAAGCATTTTCTCTCTAGAAAATCGTGTACACATGCACACACGATCATACAGAATTCTGGATTGTGATTGGTCAGAAGGTGTTGATTGATTTTCTATAATAAAAGCTCTGACATTTGTGCAGCTGCAAATCACAGGTTTATACTTATGCACTAATACTATAGGAACAACTTACACAGACATTTGTAAGGCAGACGATGCACGTGAACAGACTAAAAAAGTGTGAGAAGACGTTTATTTATCATTTACTCCAGGAAAAGCTGTAATTCCAGGATAGAGAAGTTTACACGTTGCGTCTTCTAGGTAAACGTGACAAGCTGTGCTTTTTTGTATCATTAACTTTGAGTGAGAGAGTGAAAAGAGAGACTGACGAGGGAACGACTGTTTATAGCTGCTATAACGCAAGTGAGAACAGGAACTAACATGTTTCACGGAAGTTCCACAACACTAAACGTAAATATAAACTGATAAAAAAGTATGATCTGTTGTTCTTTAATAAATAACAAATGGTTAGAGTTGGTAAATTTTTGGTATATAAGAGGAATAAAACACTTCGGACACACTTCACGGTGGTTGTTGGTTTTCCAATAACAACAGACCTTTTCCTAATCTTAGCAGCTTTATAAAATATTTTTTAAAAGATTCCTGTTCAAGGCTAAAACGTGTTGCAGTCTAAAGAGAATCACAACTTTTCATCTTGAAATCAAGGGCATTTCTTTTCATTTTGGGAAAGAAAGCCCTAATATAAAGCTAACTTTTTTCTCCTCTCTTGCACAGTTGCTATAACAACACTGGGAGGAAGCAGAATTGGCGGGATCGGGCGTGCCGCTTGGGTCTCTTTGTGCTGCACAATCGATGTTGCTCAGAGAAAATTCAAGGACAAATTCCAGCTTGGCCCACAGCATCAATAGAAACGTAGCACAAAGACGTGTTGCTCAAGTGCTCCTGCTTCAGAGACACACACTCAGTACAGGGTCTGTTCGTGAATCACAGAGAGGTCGGAAGATGAATAAGGTGAACTGAAAGACAGGGATAAAGAAGATGGAAGTATGAGGAGGAGGAAGAGGAGGAAGAGGAGGAAGAGGAGGGAGAGAGAGAGGAGAGCGAGGTGGCTTCTCTGAACCTTTCAGACAAAAGATTTACACGAGTGTAAAAAGATTTGCTGCATAGTGTGTGTGCGTGTGACCTTATAACATCTGACATTATGTGGTTTATAATTATTCAAAACAAATTATGTTCATACATGAAACATTTAAATGCCTTTTCACACCAAAATGGGTTTGTTTCATTTGATTAATGGATGCTGAAATGCGCCTAAAATTCAATGTACATCATTTTGTGTTCATCATTCTTGAAAACAGTGATCCTTACACAAAAGACGCACAACTAAAAATGTGTGTGTATGTTTTTTTTTTAAAGACACATAATGTCTTCAAGACACATGTAGTGCATTTTCACTTGCAGTGCATGTTTCTTTTTTATTTTAGGGCATGTGATTTCATTTTTCACGTGATTTTCTCACATGACAATTATTCTTTTCCATGAATCAGTGATGACATACTGTTCTCGTGGTGTAGTGTGTGTACTTTCAGAACACATGTTGAAACACACTTTCACATGTTTTTCTCATGTGATCACATATGACGCACTTAATCACATGCTAATAAACATATGATCACATGTGAAACGTATGTGATTTTTCCATTAGGGCGGTAGTTCTGTAGCGTGTGTGGTCATTTTAATGTCAGAAAGTCAGGAAAGTCAGAAGTCAGAAGAAAAACGCTGTTATTTGACCCACTGATCTTGTAACATAAACTTAAAGTGTGAAATAGTGAAACTGAAGATATTAATAGCCAGAATAAAAAGCCAACTTTTGGACCAAAATGATCCTGCGATTTCTTTCCAGTTCTGTTATAAAGCTCTTTATGCTCTAATTCAAACGCAATTTTCCTGTCAGCGGCCATTTTAACTGAAGATCTGAAGAAAATGTTTTTAACATTTCAGTTTTTAACACATCTGAAAAAGTACAGAATATTAAAATTGGTTTGACATTTTAGAAATAAAAGATTATTGCATAAAGACCAAGTCGCCACAACCCTTATAGAAAAAAATCACATCCATTTTACGTGCAATTGTGTGAAAACCTTGATATCGAATTGTGTTAACACTTGATATCGAGTGAACAATGTTCATCATACGGGAAAAATAAACAATTTGTTAAAATAATCACATATGAAAATAAAAACACTTGCACTACATGAAAAAAATAATCCAGAGTAAAAAAAACGTGGGGAAATAAGAACAATGTGAAAAAAAATAAATGTAAAAATTTGAAACGAAAAAAAAAAAAAATATATGAAAACAACCTGCATGCATGACATGTGAAATTAAATGAAAATTAAAAAACATGTATGAGAAATAAAACAATGTCATGAAAATAAATTTTAAAAAAGTGTCTAAAAACAGTAATTTTGTAATTTTCATATGTAACTCATGTTTGTGTGAATCATGTTTCCGTATGGGAAAGAATGAATTTTTGTCAAATTCAAATTTTCATTGGTCACATACACAATCACACACAGTATGACGTGCAGTGAAATGCTTTTTTTCGACTGTCCTTGACATAATGTATGGATGGATAGATACCTGACACTGTCAATGTCAGGTATCCATCTAGTGTCAATAAAGACATCAGGAATAGCTCTATTAGAACAGAATGAAACACACATCAGAGCACTTTCTAAAAAAAAAAAAAAAATCAAGGGAAAAATCAAGAAGAAAACAGAACAAGCCCAGCTCCATCCTACTACAACACTCACCATCTGTTACTTCCAGTTGAGCTTTGGCGAGGATGCTGCCAGCGACCGTCAGCGCCTGGCAGATGTAGTAGCCTCCGTCTGCTCGCTGCACGCCCGTGATGGTCAGAGCTCCGCTGGGTGAGACGGAGAAGCGGCTGTTGGGTTGTTGCGGCTGGTTGGGAAACAGCAGGTTCTGCACAAACAAACAATACGGAGGAAAGTGGAGCAGTTAGCTGAGCCGAGATTCCTGTGGAGGTGAGGCTGATGGAAACTCTGCTATGGAATTACAATAAACTGTCCTGTTCTGTGATCATTCAAGCACTACGAGCCGAACTCAGAGCGGAGGAGTTTAACTGAAATCGCGCAACGTTATTCAGGCCGCAGACATAACTACGCCTCATTACACGATTCTCAACTTAAACTTCGCTTTTTCGGTTTGAGTTAGCAGAAGTATTAAGTCCAGCACCACTTGACGTAACCACAGTATGTCATGCTGAAAGCTGTATTCTGGTTGTAAATACATTCAAAAAACTATTCGAGGTCAATATTACATACGCAAATGACACTATTCTTTAATTAATAATATTTTAAAGTCTACGAACAGAGGACACATCTTAACAAAAGACACTGGTTATTTAAAGCTGTGGTTCTCAAACTTATAGCCAGAGACTATTTTAACTGTAAAATAAATTCCACAGACCCCCTCAGCACTAATATATTTCATGATTAAGTAATAGATTTCTATTTCTGAACTTTCCTTCAACAGAACACATTAGGTCAGAGTTGACTTTGGTGCTTGGACCCCTTTCCTTCAACAGAACACATTAGGTCAGAGTTGACTTTGGTGCTTGGACCCCTTTCCTTCAACAGAACACTTTAGGTCAGAGTTGACTTTGGTGCTTGGACCCCTAAATATATGTGGGTTATGATTTCCAGCACTGTAACCAAAAAAACAACAACAAACAAACAAATAAATAAAATAAAAATCTCAGACCCTCTGGCTAAGCTTCGTGGACCCCACTTTGAGAACCACTGATCTAAAGAACTAAATTTTGTGCGTAAAATTATGAATTAATTTAAAATAAGACTTAAATCTAGCAGATGAGTGCTCATCTTATCCTTCAAACTATGGGCACATATTCTTCTCAAGAGATCGCATTAAATGATAAAAAGTGTGATAAAATAGCCTGCATCTTGCATACATTACAGTTTCATGACTTCAATATAGATTCTTGAAAGGAAAAAATTGCTTCATTGGTCTGCATTTTCTATCCCTCATACTTGTTTACAGGTTTAAACCCGGTGGTCTAGACACTACTGAAAACACCGTCTCTGATAACCGTCTCTATTCAATAAAAATCTGGCAACAGCGGAGGTGTGAAGTACATGCAGTTGATTTTAATAATCTGAATGTGAAGAACAGAAAATCAACTTAAGCATGTGCGTAACCCGATTCTGAATACAAGGAACTTTCCATGTATAAATATTGACCTAAATTTTGAACTTAATTCACAGACTCTAACTACGGTCCCATGTCCAGACCAGAATATTACCTTTCCCCATGTCTCCCACGCATTAGTTCAAATTCCTAATAAAAATAAAAATAAAAAACTGGTTCCTTAATAAGCAAAAATTTGCCTCTACAGTCAACCTATCCAAAAGAGAGTGGTGAGGTTAAGGTGATTCAGTGCTAATTCAGATCCCCTCAACAGTTTTTGCTAATTAGCAGGATAATGAACAAGCTTTGCTAATGGGCTCCCGTCCTACTTAATGCTTAGCTTGCTCACACCAGCCCCGCCCTTTTTATCCATTATTTTTATATTCTTTCTTTTTTTGGTCCTCAAACCTGACTTTCAGAGGAACATTAGCTGGATTCGTTTACACCTAATGACTTTAATGCAGCAAATTATGAGTGCATGTTGTGTGTGCGTGTGTGTCTCTTCTAATTAACCATTCTAGCCATGAACACATGATAAATGTCCAGCCCATTATCAAGTGTGAGTGAATGGGTTCTTTCTGCAGTAATTACTTAATTACTTCATGTCTTATTTAAGTCATGAACATGTGTACATGCAGATTGATAGAGGAATATTCTACAATTTACAGTATTTATTCAGAGAAACTATTAAAACAGCAAGAAAAATTGCAAAGCCAACATTATGATCTGTTTGATAATGAGCATACAGGGAGAATCTCCTTATTGGTAAATATCAGTAATTATCACATATCAGTTGTGAGTTTCTCCCCACGGGTGACTATGAGCCATTTTTAAGTACATTAATAAGCATAGCTATATATAAATATGGCAAATGAGCAGGTCTGGATGAATACTGCATAGTTTAACTTACCTGGCTGCCTTCTTTCTGCCAGAACACTGCAGGCTGAGGGTTCCCCTTGGTCTCACATGGGAACGTTGCCGTGCGGCCCTGAGCCACAATCTGGTCCCGTGGTCGGATCACAAACTGTGGTGGTGCTGGATCAGAAAATCAGAAACAGCATGGTTAGGAAGCTAAAGAGAACACCACACATCCAGAGATTTCATGCAACAGCGTTTTTCTGGTTAAGGGACTGGGATGTCGCAACTACGAGAAGCCATTCATCCAGGAAGGGAAGGAGGCGGAGTCAGGATGAATGACGGACAGTGTCCGAGCATTACGCCAGTGAGGGTTAGTCATTACACTTGCTGAACTTCATGCCTCGACTGATTTGGTGCATGAAAACTGTGTGTTATGTATCAGTTCTTCCCTTCAGATAATTATTGCAACAAACTATTTATCATAATCATAGAAGGAAACCTTTCGTTGGCAATGGCCTCTACAGATACCTGTGAAGGTCTATTACATAAAATTCTTTCTTGCAAACACACATCACACATAAGACACATTATTTCAAAATGTTTATTTAATTTTAATTTTATTTTGTCAGTTCACGTTAGCACTTAAGACTAGTGGCATAGACTCTGAACAGATGAGATGTCTGTTTTGGTCATGACATGGAGAATAAATGCATACTTTTTTGTCCAATTGTCTTGAATTGGACAGAACAAATTGTCTTTTATCTGCTTTTTTTTTTCTTTTGAAAAAATCAAGGATTTCATTTCACTAATCATACCAGAGAGGCTAAATAAAAACATATGGCAACAAATACTTTTGGCCACAACAGAGGATCTGCTACAGAACCCACAATGGTTCATGTTTGAAAAACACAGACAGATTTTTGTCATTATGTTGAGCGGTTCTGCTACTGTAGTACTCTGCAGTTCGATCTGCAGAAATACTTTGCTGTCCACCAACTGAAGACCCCTGCTTTAGGTCCTCGCTAAAGGTACCATATGTACAAATGAGGATGTCATCCTCAAGCCTCAAATGTTTGTACTCTATACATTTTAGTACTTTTTTGCTAAGGGTATTATCTAAAGCCCTATTTGGATTGGACTATTAGAAATAACTGCAGGTATAATATACATATATACTGTCTGAATTAACATGTTGGTAATGATTGCTGTGGGAAAAGAGATTTTGCACTTTTTCTTCCATATAAAGACACTCCAGGATGCGCTCGCTCTTTTCAATCATCTCCCACTGAAATTAAAGCTTAAAATGCAGAGCAAATAAAATATTTATGGTGTTTAATAGGATGTTTAATATAAAAAGTTTGTATTAAAATAAGGTGTGTTTTGTATGCGAGACATTTTCAGAGATTTAGAGATTTTCAGAGATCGCTCATACTGCGCAAATTGATCAGAATTACTACAGACCGGAAACATTATTTAAACAGTTTAAATTTTAAAGTTTAAATGTATTTTTTAAAATCGTAACCTATTCAAACAGTACTTAAATCAACGCTTTCTTCCGTGGATTAACTCTGATTTTCCCCGTAAGACATTTTACACCTGGAGACTTCTTTTGATTAAATTTATCAACAGGGGTTAAAAATACAAGCCAAGGTCTCCATTCTTTATATCCTTTAGCAGCAAAAAACCCACCACTCCTCCAGAGCAAACTCTAACGAACCAATTAGACCCTTCATCCCCTTCTCAAGCCTCTGCTAACATCAACCTTATAGCACCATCACGATTCATTGGTAGTCCTCCAGACTTCCCCTCAGACTCACTTTCTGTGCAAAGCACCACAGATGTCACGCTAATGAGAAGGTCAAGGTGTCAAAGAAGCTTGCTTTTCCCCCATTTCTCTTCAAAGGCAGGAAACGGCAGCGGGAGTTATTGTGGAGATAAAGTATTATCGCCTGGCTGTCATACTCCCTGGAAGATCTGTGGTGTGTTGGCTTCAAACGTTCCCAACATGAATTAGAGTTTAACTGCCACTATGAAACATGCTTTTTGGCCTCCTCTCCGAATCAAACAGAAATAATTCAGAAACAAAAAAAACCCTATGCAAGATAAGATATTTCAGTTAAAAAAATGACTTGTTTGTAATATTTTTGTCATTTATGTCCTTCTGTTGATGCTGAAAATGAATGCGTGTAGGTGAGAGACCATCCAATCCACCTTAACAGATGGAGCAGCAATTACTTGTGGGCTAGAGTTACCCAAAGCTACGATACCTCCCACAATGAACAGCATGGAGCCTGACAGAGAGCAACACCGCTACTCCATCTTCATTTCTAAAGGAGCCTTTTCACCGTTGTCACAGCTGCTAACAAACAAAGGAGGCAGTGTTTGATAATGTAGAGCTGATTTTCCCTTTGCGAACTTCTACTTTTCTTGGTTGATACATTTTCGCACCGCACATAATTAAACGAAAACAAAGAAAAATTGGGTGAGCGCAGTGTAGGGCTGAACAAGTCCTCGTAAAACTCTTTCAATCATTTGTCAGAATTATAACGATGAAAAAAAAAAAAAACGGTGAAAACTCAATTGAGCGTAGAAATCACAAAAATTCATCCGAGCATGGATAGCACAGAGACCACGCTAAACAAATGATTAGATAATTATGTAAATAACGAGTTTAAAACATTTTGTGAATCACATCCTGCATCTCCAGAACACATTTTTACACGTAGGGAGCACCACAGCTTGGTTGCTTTTGCTCAGTTTAGCAGCTCACGTCTATAAAAAAAAAAAAAAAGCTGCAAACCAAACCACACGGCATGTCTGATTCACTTCCTGCATGTGAGTCGATTCAGATTCGAATCACTTTCTCACTGCAGTTGAGTTCACTTGGAAGCAAACCAAGACCACCTCGATCAGGCGCCCTCGGAGCCAATTGTGATTGTTGCGTTCTGCCTGAAAAACTGCACTGAGTGTGAGAACACATCCTGCATCTCCAGTTCAAAAGGACTAAATGCTACATACATGAAAGTCTAACCAACTGGAAAAGATTACACCTGGCAGAAGATTAAAAAGGGCCAAATCTGACCCAAAAAGCACTTCTGTGAGTTCGGGTCAATGACAAGTCACACTTTGGCTGGTTTTCCGTCCACTGAGCAGGAAGTGACTTGAACACTGGGTTAGATTTCTTGGCTCTGTTTCTGAAAGAGCATTCACACTCATTAATAACTGGAGTCTTCTTGTGCCCTGAAAGGAGAGTTTCTGTTCAAGTCCCTATATTATATTCCATGACAGGCCACACCTGCACAACATATCTGACTGTTTTAAGCATACAGAGCTACAGGGTGGGAAATAACAAATAAATCATGCTATACCTGAGATTAAGAGATCTTATCAACAGTCTGCAACATCCAATTTTATCACTAAACCAAAAGCCGAAGAATGTTTTCCCATTGAGTTTTATTAAACAAGAACTGCCCAAAAATAGAAACCAATACAATGTGAAGTTTTAGTTAAGATTCGTTTTCAACAAAATAGACAAATGTGGCTCATTATTTTGGCACTTAATGACACCAGGGTTCAAGTTCAACCTGGAAGACCTGCTTGGATAACGTGATCTGCTGTTTGTTCAACCAGTTTATTTCAAAATGACTCACATTTTCTTTTAATTTCATCTACAACTATCAAAATGAAAAATGCACACCATAATACATTTATGATAATATTAGTTTCAATCAAATGTTAATGAAATTCACAAAAATGAAAATAACGTCTGTAAACAACACACTAACAAGCTAAGAAAATGAAATTATTTCTGTTCATTTATGTTACATTTGTGCCAAATAATGACAAATTATTGATTGTGCGTGTTGACATTTCCTACGGGAAAACACACTTGGGGCAGAGTTACTCTTATCACCCTGAAGTTGATTATTTTCCTATAACAGCACATCCTGAAGTGCTTTAATCCTCTTACACCACAGCAATTCGCAAACGATTACATTTTTAAGTTCGTAACAAACTTATCTTACTTTTTATCCATTTATAGTTACTTTCCATGTGGTGAAACATCTGCAAAAACAAGTTACTTCCTGTTCTCACTTACGTTATAGCAGCTATAACCAGCCGTTCCCTCACCAGCAACTCTTTTTTTGCGACTCTTTTTCTTTCTCTCGAAGTTAATAAGACAAAAACCCACAGCTTGTCATGTTACCGAGAAACTGTAGAAAGTGTAAACTCACCATATCAATGATTACCCACGTTTTTAATCTGTTTATTATTTAGAGAAGCGTCCGCCGTACAAGTCTGTGTGAATGAGCTGCTACTATATTACTATGTTATATATGTTACTATATTATTATACTATATTAGAACGAACGCACTACTATAAACCTGTGATTTTGCAGCTGCACTGCTGTCAGAGCTGCTGTTATGGGAAATTATACAACACCTTCTGACCAATCAGAATCCAGAATTCAACAGTGCGGTAGAATAAGAGAAAAGAAACATTTAATCAAATAAAACTAACTATTTCCGTTAACTGGTTAGTAGTTCATAAGCAGGTTAGTAAGTTAAGGAGAAACCTGAAGTGTTAGCTTTGGGGTTACTTTGTGAGGAAGGGGAAGAAAATAGAGGACATTCATGCAATGGAATACTCATACAATGGGTACTTACCCACAGGGCGAGCTGGAGACACGACAATGGTGGAGTGACGAAAAAGATAACATCAATAAAGACAGACAAAACAACAAGGAACAAAATAAGAAAGAGAATGGAAGGAGAAAACATAAATAAAATATCCAAGTTAGAATGAACAATGAACATGTAGTGTTGGGAAACACAACTGCAGCAGGTCTCGATAGCAAGGAATGTGGACGAGGTCTTTTCCCAAAACTCTGTCTACGTGAGTTCTTTTAGTTTCATGAAGAAATCAATGAAATCAACCCTGGCTCTAGCGCCTTCTGGTGGTGGGATCAGGCACTACAGATGATGATTTTAGGGTTCTTGTGGAGGTGAGAAAGTCAAATAATGTTCTTCATCTCACTGCCAGACATTCTCCTCACATCATCTCATTATAGCATGAGGTGAAAGTCTGACACTCTTCACAGCCGTGCTATCGGAGCTACGCGACTGGCATTAATAACATACACACACACACAGTTTTCAGAAAGGAAATGGCAAAACATGTACATCACTGACAGAGAGACAGTGAGGAACTGAGACGAGGAGGAGGAGGAGGAGGAGGAGGAGGAGGACGAGAGGCTGACGGAGAGACCCAGGTTCATGTTTAATGCAGAAGTAAAGCTGAGAGAGCTGGAGTTCAGGCTCTCGATTTGCCGAATACACCCCCTTCTCTTTCTCCTCCAAGAGTTTAGCTCCACTGAGCACATCAAACTGCATCTAAATCCTCGATTAAAACGCCTGAAAATTGAAGGCGACCCCACACACCCTCCTATTCCGGAGTCTTCCAGACCCCCTGCGCAGCTTTAAAGCTCTCCATGGAGCACCTAGGCAATTTGATTTAATGGGACGAGAAAGCAGGAGAGAGAGGGAGGTAAAGGGAAACGATTACGGCAAAATGTTTTTATTAACCTCGCCCAGCCCGGCCGTGCATCATGGGGTCGGTCTGCACCAGTAAACTGTGAAATGGCTTTGCTGGTTCTGGCCACGGTGGAGTCATGGAGACATTGTGTTTGTGTGTTTGTGCCGGTGTAGTTGGACGACAGGGGAAAAGTCAGCTGGCCTCTCTATTCCAGCGGTATAAATAATAAAAAAAAAAAAGAATCACAGACAGTCTGAGTTCCTCACAAAATTCCTGCTATCACTTTCACGGGGTTCATTTATGGATGTGTCAAAGATATGTAAGTGCTTGGTGATCTCACTGAGGGGGTGTTCCAACCATTTCATGTGTTTTAGTGAAGGTAAGGGCAAATCGTTTCACTTTACAGTTTGGTCCACATCTCTTATCATATTTCTCAACCAGTTTTATATCAATATTTAACCTAATTTCTGAGTATAATATTTTGACACAAAAATAGACCTTACTATCTATCAGTGAATATTGCTAACATAATCATTTAAATATAAAAAAGTGTCATACATTAAAAAAAATGTAGCAAACAGATTATCTTGATATTTCTTACTTAAAAAATAATTTTCAAAAAGCTAAAACGAATAGTTAAAAAGTTTGTCTCAGTATTTTTTGTCATACACATCATACATATAAACAGATTCATTATTTTTCACCGTAAATGTTATCTTTAGCCACGGTACATTTAATTATTTATGTTTTTTTTTTTGTCAAATGCTACAATATTTACATGAAATATCAGGTCTATCCATCACCACCAAGCTGTACTTTTTATCCGGCCAAATCTGCTACAATTTCCTTGTATGGTCATTATTTCCTGTTCTTGTTTACACCTCCCTTCTTGTGACTGTTTGCTTTCCTTATCTTACATGTATTTATTTATTTATGTATTTTGTATATATTTGTAATCACGTAAACAGGCCGTTCATGTTTTGTTTTGCCAAATGCTAAAATATTTACCTGAAATATCAAATCTATGTTTTTGCTGCTAACACTGCTAGAGTTGGCACGCTTTCCTTATATGGTCATAGCTTCCTGTTCTTGTTTTCTCTTCCCCTCTGGTGATTGGCTGCTCTCCCTATTTTCGCTCTTTGTCTTACTTCTCGCTGTGATTTCTTGTTGTGCAAAAATGTGTACAAATGTGAATAAATGAAGGTTGAACACTGACCTTAAACTTTGTGTCTTGTTTCATACGACTTTCCCTAGTTCCCTTTTTCTCCGTATATACATTTAATTTTGCTCATTTCTCATGAATTTGGATTAAGGATATCAGAGTGTCTTGTTTATTACTGTCTATTTTTCCTCAGACCCTTTAAAAGCTGACTCACCTCTCACTGTGAGAGTCCCTGAGGCCTCCGTTTTACCCACACGGTTCTCCGCGACGCAGGTGAAGGTTCCTTCATCAGTCGCTGATGCCTTCTTTATCCGCAACACATACTCCTCCTTATCAAACCTGATATCATACCTGCAACACACACAGAGGGCAAACCGACCTTTAAACCATGTCCATGTTTCTTTTATTATTGTTGTTGTTATTATTATTGTTATTATTATTAGTTTTTTTTTTAATTGTAATCAGTAGTTTGGCAATTTCACAACAGGAACCTTTTCAGGAACCATGATGCAGCTCTATTCCTTTATTCAACTTTACTTTCTTGCCCCACCCCCTTGGAGTTCCAGGCAGAGAGATTTTCCAATTTTCCAGTCAATCCATGTGACTGGGATAAAAAATGTAAGTGGGTTGTTAATTCTATGGAGATTTTAACCAAATTTAACCAATGTTCAGCATAGCAGGCTCCACCCATGTACTTCCTGGTTCAGCATATGTACTTTTTTGTGTACAAAGGCAGAGCTTGATTGGTCCAGTTCAAGCTCCACTGTATGAACAACCATCTTATCTGATGTTACATTTTTACGGCACTTGGCAGACATCCTTATCCAGAACGACTTAGATTTATCTCATTTATACAACCGAGCAGTTGAAGGTTAAGGGCCTTGCTCAAGGGCCCAGCAGTGGCAGTGCTGGAGTTTGAGCTTGTAACCTTCTGGTCAGTGGTCCAATGTCTTAACCACTGAGCAACCACTGCCCTGTT
The DNA here is from genome assembly GCF_027358585.1 of Pangasianodon hypophthalmus. Taxonomy (NCBI): domain Eukaryota; kingdom Metazoa; phylum Chordata; class Actinopteri; order Siluriformes; family Pangasiidae; genus Pangasianodon; species Pangasianodon hypophthalmus. Next base: position 22,911,352 of record NC_069723.1, on the reverse strand, counting down.
AAGCTAGCAAACAATGTATAGAAGTGTATTTTTTACATTCTTGAAATGGACTGGAGTCCCACTCCGGGTGTATTCCCGTCTTGCGCCCAGTGTTCCCGGGATAGGCTTCGGATCTGCTGCAACACTGAGCAGGATAAAACCCTTACTGAAAATGAACGGACCTAGGAGCATTCTAGGCTTAAAGAATGAACTAACGAATCCTGACCCCGCCCCTAACCCTATCCTTTATAACTTTTCATATGATTTGAGTTGTGGGAAACTTTATAAATGTTGGTTATATTGTAGTTGTGGCTTCATGCAATAAACAAACGTCTGTAGTTTTGCTTTTAAAATGTTCATGCTCAGAAGTACTATTTGTTCAGAAAAGGTGGATGTTTAAAAGGCCACAAAGCATCATTACAGAAGTCCTGCTTTAATTTAATATTGTAACTCAGAATTTAACTACGAGAAACAACAACAACAAAAAAACCCCTCCTACTCCAGATTCCTACTCAGAGTTACTCGAGTCAGGAAGCTGTCCTCAACCCCGAGTCAACACATCATGTCAATATGGCCGCTCACACCATCAACAGTAAATAAAACATCACTTCACTCCTTTAAGAGAGTGTGTAGTAGTGTTTACTTCAGATGAATCCACACAGACAGATTAGTTGTTTAAATCTATAAGCTGTACAGCTTGCTGTTTTGAGAAAGTAAAGCATGAAAGTTCTTTTATGAAATAATTATATGCAGGATTTTTATGTCCAACTACATCTGACTGTTGTGAACACTGAGAGTTTTTTTTGTCAAGACAAGACAAGACAAAACATCCACGCTGATGTGTGGAATCACAAAAGGGTTAACACATGAACAGAAAAAAGTGTTCAAACAGCACTGTGGGCTTTTTCTTTTCTTTTCTTTTTTTAACTCACAACATAAGATGGTGGATCAATTATTCAGCAGTGACACACTACAGAGACGAGGAGAAGGCTTTCAGCTAAAACCTGATGCTTTCAATATTTATGAAGCATCTGCTCTGTGGTGTGTGTGTGTGTGTGTGTGTGTGTGTGTGTGTACGTGCAATGATGAGGTACCCAAGATAGTCTTAATATCCCTGACGAAACAAGATACAAGCTTGATTTCTGCACACAAGTAAATACATTTATGTTTTAAAATTCCAGGAAAACTAAAACAGAGAGAAAAGGAAGCGATTACGAGAGATGGAGCAGGTGAAGTCCAGCTTCATAATAGTGACAACACTGTGACCTGAACCCTGGTTTGTGTGTGTGTGTGTGTGTGTGTGTATGCGTGTGGGACGAAAGTGTGCTTGAAAAGTTGACAGGTCTTGTATGTTGCCCTCCTACATTGCAGGAGAAAATAATTGGCATCTTGTGTGTGTATGCATGTGTATGTGTGTGTGTGTGTGTGTGTGTGTGTGTGTGAAGCTAGTCTGACAGCTAGACAACAAACTGCCTGCAGTCTGTCATTCAAAATCCCGTCTAACACCCAGTAAAATGCTGAGGGAAAGCTCAGTGTTCAATACTCAGTGTAGAGCGCTAGTCTAGTAAAGTCCAGCAAAAAAAAAAAAAAAAAAAAAGAAAGAAAGAAAGAAAAACAAAAGTTTACAATGCAGCCTGCTTTAGAAATAAAGTAAAACCTCCCGCTGCTTTATTTCACACTTTATAAACACAAACAACAACATATGCCAGAACAACAATGAAACAACCACTGCGAGGCGATCAGCCGTTTCCTCCTCATAAATCACTTCGCTGTAATTTGCCTCCGTCAGCTCAAACTGTTTTTACAGGACTCACTCGAGGCAGTGTTAGCAAATTTAAAGAGACTTAGGAGACTGCGGGGCTGAAGTGTTAAAAGTCTAATTAGGCTTTGAATAAGAACGACGTGCTCTTACTGAGAGGAAATGCAGCACTGACGGAGAAGACAACAGTGTTTACTAACTACGGTTTTCATCTGCGGCTCTCCTTTTTAAATTAAATAACGCGTAAGTAGTTGATAAACACTAAATCGTTTTATTTTCTTAAGATTCTCATTATAACAGCAGGACCCAAAAAGTTTTACTCCTCTTATACTACAGCAATCTGACTTCACGTTTCTTATTTATTAAAGAATAACACGTCGTTCTTTTTATCCGTGGACCATCTGTAAAAAAAAAAAAAAAAAAAAAGTTCTCACGTAGCAGCTGTAAACAGTCGTTCCCTCACCAGCCTCTCTTTTTCTCTCTCTCTCTCTCTCTCTCTCTCTTGAAGTTATTAAGACAAAAAAACTCAGCTTGTCATGTTACTGTAAAACCACAAAGCGTAAACTCTTCTGTAACTTGAAGTCACAGCTTTACTTCTGACTGTTAAGAAACGCTGACACTGGAGACTCCTTCCCTTACAGAAAGCTTCACCATATCAACAGTTACAGAGCTTTTAAGTTAATTTACGTAGACCAATCAGGTTGCAGGTTGGGGGACAAGCAAGAAAAACAAACATGGAGGATAAATAGGTCTTGTTAAAGCGAATATATGCAGAATTATGAGTTATAATGAATGAATTATGACTAGTTGAATGGAAAATATTTCTAACAACAGCGCGTATATGTTTGGGATGTCCACCAGTACGTGACATGACGTTCCACTTCATAAAGTCTTGCATACAGTCGCGTCAAACAAGCAGCTCAACCTCTCTTGATTTTCTGCCTCCGAAGCTACAGAGAAGACAAACAACCTCCTCGCCAGAGTTACACCAATCTGCATTTCATCTGCATTACTGACAACAATAAAGCTAATCTAGACAGCAAGCTAGGCTAGTTAGCTGATACTAGCTAGGACTTCTATTAACATTGTTACTGTTGTTGTTACAGCACTTTTTATGTGGAAAATTTTTTAAATTAAATATATATATATTTTAAAATCATCAAAAGTGAAAGTTTCCTTGTGGTGTCTTTCCAATGATTTCCTTCTCTTTTTAGGATTTTTTTTGGAAATACGTTTATTTTATAAAAAGTTTATTGTCATTCATTTTTATTAATTATGAGAATATGCGCTTTACTTTTTGCTCAGCACTACTTTTTAAGTTTTTTTTTCCCCAATGCTGGCAAACTGCCACAATCTCATTCCACATTTTCACCGGAGTCTTTTATGTGCCTACATTCCTTCACCAAGTCTGTTTCCTCATTTGACAGTAACTTTGAACAGCGTCCAAAACATTTAAAGCTCTCTTTCATGAAAAAAGAGCAGCTATATGAGGTTTGATTGTCACGGATTTCATGCTGTTAATGTAGAGGAAGAGCAGTGCAGCACATTTGTGCAAAGTTCTCTAACATAAAATAAACAGAGACGGATCGAGTGTCCTGACTGTCAGTGCTCGGGGCGAAATCGGAAATATGGAGAGCACTGATGACAGTGTAATGACAAGGGAAAACCCAGAGGAGCTGGTAAGCATATGCATGACCCTTTCTCTCACACACTCACATATAATACCCTCATGCATATACTTCATATATAGAGCTTTCCATTGTTATGAATTGCTGCTTCAACTTTCAAATATAGTTAGAAATGTCCTGAAAGTTTAGGAGTTAATGACAATATGAGCAGTAATTAATCAGCACAGTGCTCTGAGCCAGAGCTATTTAACATGTTAGTGTGTGTACACAATGATCCAAAGTATTGTGTAAGTACTTAGTGCTAAAATATGAAATATTGATCTCTTCTGACAAGAAAAGCATACAAAATGTACCTCATAGTTGGAATAACAAGCCAGTGAGTAGAAAAACACATCACAGTTGGAGAAGAGAATATCGATATTGTGATATATCACAGGTATAGTCCATATTTTATAATGTTTGCAAACTCTGGATCTCTCATTTATCAATCTTTTAGTAAAATTGTATGTTAAGGGTTATGTAAGATAAACTGAACTAAAAATTCGCTTCAGATTTACAAAAGTTTCATTGTTTTTCTTCAAACCCATGTATGCACATGGGTTCGGAATAAAAAAATCAGTGAAACCTTTGTAACACCAGTGAGCTGTAAATTACCAAGCGTGTTCATGGTACTTTTACATTTAGCCACGCCCAAAATACTCCAGGGAACTTAAAAAAAAAAAACAAAACAGAATGGCGACTAAATGGTGAAAGAGCGTCTCCTAAGTGTGGCATGTGCTAAATCTTCCACTAATGCAGCTCAGCCACTGCAGCGCATCAGCCACCATAGACACACACCAACTCCTCCTCCTTTTTATTACTTTTTTAATGTAATGGCTAATCTTATGTGTCTTAATTCATAGATTTGTTTTGCTTTCTTTCAGTCATTAATATAAAATGAAAGAATTTCACATAATTTTTTTTTAAATTCACGTGTGGAATTGAAATAACTAAGTGATTAAACTTGACAGTGTAATCCGTATATAAAATCTCAGGAGTTCATCAACAGTTATGTTGAACTCGATCAGTCGAGGGTCACATTAATGAGCGTTCTTACGTAAATTTACACACACTCAGGAGCGAAGCATGGAATACGTACGTTTTTCTGAACTATGTGCATTTGCGTGAGCAACATTTCTAGTGTAAACGATTTATGAATAAATTTAATCGTATCCAGCTTGGCCCTCTGCTTGGAAGATGCTGAATAGATGCTAAAATTCTGTGCTGAATCTTTCAAATGATATTGATATTATGCCATCATATTACTATTATACTGTTCTCTTTTTCTATCTATGCATTAGTTGCTCCAATATTTAAAATCTCTCCCACACGTTCTGGCCAGTGAAAGTCGCTCGCAGCGGTTAAAGCTGATCACGTGACCGAGGGAGCACTAATATCTGAGCAGCACACACTGGAGCCTGAGGCGTCTAAACTGAGCTTTATGGACCGCTAAAACCAACAGGGAGCTGATAAAAAAGAAGAGAATAATGTTTATAATGTCTGACTAAAGCGACAGAAAGGAAGAGGAAGAAAGAAAAGAATAATTTTTAAGCCGAGAGAAAAAGACAAGCTCAGAATCCCAGAGAGAAAGGCTCCAGAAGCTTTATGGGTCTTATCTCACACTGCCCAGGGGCTCTGTGAATGTGTGTGTGTGCGTGTGTGTGTGTGTTTGTGCCCTTTACCTCCCCCCCAATGCACTCATCTGGGGCTGATCGCTACCTCTGACCCTCCGCTTCATCAGCATTCAGCCACCTGACCTAACCTGACCAACCTCAGTGTGTGTGTGTGTGTGTGAGTGTGTGTGTGTGTGTGTGTGTGTGTGTGAGAGAGATGATGATGGCTGGCAGTGTTGTGCTGAGTCCCTGATTTCATTCACTGCTCAGTGAAAACCTAACCAACCTCACACTCCTTCCATTAATATCTCCATCCCGTGCTTGTACTAGTGTGTGTGTGTGTGTGTGTGTGTGTGTGTGTGTGTTTACATACACACTTGTGAGGATGCATCTATCTGTTTTTACTATTGCTTCTTAGTCTAATCTGTATTTAAAACCAGCCACATTTAATGGCTTATTGTTTTATATTATTGTAATACAACTATATAAATTTAAATATTCATTAAAAATGTATTCCTTTTAGTGTAAACATACATTATTTAATCAAATAACCACAATAAGTTCCAGTAGGTGTCTTATATTACCTTTTTACAGTTTTAATTAAATATTTTAATAGTACTGGCTGTTTAATTTAATAAATTAATGATGTTTTATATTGTTCTTTTCCTATATTATATCATATAATATTTTTAAATAGACAGTTATTAGACAATATGTTGTTTTTATGTATGAAAATACCACAGAAATGTAATTTCTCAGTTATTCGGCTATAATAATCTTCAATGCAATGTATACAGGTTTTTTTTTTTTAGATAGCATCCTACTACAAATTCTTTCAAATGCACCTTTTCTGAAAAGGTGAAGGAAAGAAATTCAAATGTTATTGTCCCAATCGTATGATGTGATCATCTGTAGCTCATCTTCCTGTTCAGTGGGACAGAAATTGAACTCTTTATCATCTTCTACTGCGCAATCTTCGACGCATTGTGTATGCAAAGACGCCTTTCTCCGCACCATCATCACACTGTAGCGCATACAATTCCCAGCCTTCTCCTGTTTACTGTCATTCACGTTTGTGCTGCATTGTAATGTTTGGTTTCTTTATGACTAACGTGATCACGTGTTATACGTTAATGAGCTATGCACAGTTACATGTGAATTATTAGAATTAGTTTTGACAGAAATGCATCTTTTCTTCTTTTTCTTCTTTTTGTCTATAATTGCATAACCTGAAGGTCGACCACTTTCCCTGGCTGTCTGTCAAACAGTGTGTCTTTTTGAAGTTAGACATTTAGATAAGCGCCGAGAGAGCGAGAGACATGAAAAAAAGAGAAAGAGAAAGAGAGATACAGAATGGCAGAATTAAAATCTCCAGCTTCAAGAAACTAAAAAAAACAGTAAAGAATAAAAACTTGTGCTGTCTCCACTGAGTCTCGCACTAATTATGAACAGCACAATAATGATTAATTGAATAATTTGATTTTCATTGTTTTCCTAAAACCTAATTAACTTCTACATGTGCTTTAGAGAAACAAGAAAGTGTGATGCCTTCATTAATGTCAGACATAAAAAATGTAGCATTCATTCAGAAATAATTACTCTGTGTGTCCAAGCTGATAACGAGAATTATTTCACAAAATAATAGAAAATAAAAGGTAAATAAACGCAATTTAAACACAATTTGCTGAAGGCACAGATATGATCATCATAATCTCGAATGATTTATTTGTGAAATTTAAGTGAAACATTTCTAAATTGATGGTTTAAGATTTCATGTTCTAATCTTAGTGGCGTAACGTTAGTCAATCAGCACACATTTCTTAAAACTGTTCTGCTAACCAGTGTGAAGGAATGTAGGAAAAGGGCTATAAATAAATCATTTTTTAATAGTTAATGTAACACCCGAACGATGTGTGTGTCCTAAGTGAAATTACATATTTATTTTTTCATCCCCTCCCCCAAACCCCCCTGCCCCCACAATCATTTACGCTCTGAGGTTACACACTATGTAGTGAGCATATATAGTGAATAGGAAGCCATTATGTATTTCATAACAGTTATTCAGTTATTTCAGAATTCAGTAGCCTCTATGATTTACTCAGTTATTAGTCAAACTAATAGGAAGGAATGTAGCAATGAGGGTGCAAAATGTAAATCTGGATGTTTAAGGTATAAATAAATAAATAAATAAATAAATAAATACTTAATAAAAAATTATAAATAAGTAATCACTGAGGTAAAGGTCAGCAACAAGAAAATATTGCTGTGGATAAATAAATAAAAGTGGTTCATAAACATTTATTTATTTACGTATTTATGCATTTATCACTAGATTGCAATGCTGTATCTAGTTTTTTTTTTTTTTCATGAAAGCGACATTTTTCTACCTCGTGTAGTTTGCACAATACACACGCATAGTATAGCGGTACTGCTAATGTTAATGTCTTAATGCTCTGTATGAGGCAGGAATTATTTAAAATGATACATTTAGAGGCTCATTAACCCTTTAAGCCATGAATAATGGATTTGTACTGTGTGTATTAGCTGCAGAAGGACTTTATTTAAAAAAAAAGCGAGCAGAATAAGCAGAGACAATAAAAACCAGCGAACAAAGATTTCTACACCCAACAGAAGTATAAGCAATGTTTTTTCTTCTATAAATCAGAAAGAAACAGTCTACACTCACAAAAGAAATGTATGAAATTCTCAAATTTGAAATGCAAACTTTCATGTAATATCACAGCTCTAATACACACGAAGGAAGTGTTTTGGGAAGCTGGAAGTCCAGGACACTTAAAGATGGCGAGATTCCTCACCAAAGCCACCAGATTTCCATGTGAATGAATCTGTTCTGACTCACACACACACAGGAGATAACATGCGATATCTTCACTTCCAGCTTCCCGAAACACTTCCTTTTCCACCTGCCTAATACACGAGCTCAATATAATCCACTCTCCTCTATTCACAACATGAACAAGGCAAGCGTGTGTGTGTAGATCAGCTTCTTATTAACGTAAGGACTTTATATCTGCTGGAGAGATCCTGTAGAGCAGTGACGGGTTTATGAGTACCTTAAAGGTGAGCTTAGTTTAAAGACACACCTAGTCTTTAGTTCTTTAGTTAAAAGTAGCCTGAGGGTTCAGGAAATACCAAACTCCTCTTAACCTGAGCCAAAAGCTCACCTGTGCTGCTCAGCTGCAGCTCTAAACACCTCTGTATGTAGACGTAAAGGTGTTGCAGCTCACCCGTGAAGCTCATCTGTCCTCTGCTTAGAGCTCAATATAACCGAGACGTGAAACAGGATGAGCAAATAACGCCAGTACAGAACATACCAAAGACTTCTACAGGAAACAGATGCAAGTTTAACTTTAAAAAATGAAACATATATCAGCTTTTAGCAGGTATGAGTGTCAGGATGAGTGTCAGGGCTGACCCTGGATCAGCACTGGATCAGATTTAATCCAATACACTGGTATATTTAATGTCATGAACATGTGACCCAACATGGATTAGTATTAGATCCATATCAGATCAGACCTGTAGCGCTCTGAGTCTCTCTCTGAAGTCAGGATCATATTGAAAATATAAAAAGTGCAATTAGAGCATCACTATTAAAAACAATATTTATGGAAAAAAACAAGGATGCAATGGAGACAACTAGACATCAGTAAATAATTAAACGTGGCACTGACCCGATACTCAAGGTGAGTACTGGGCAAATACGAGCAAAAGATAACTGTATTGGATATTTAATAAAATGATTTAATCTGATTAAATTAAAATGATCTGATCCTGTACCAAATGGAAAAGAATGGAAACTTTTTTTTTTGAACTGGAAATATTTAATTATAAGGAGACCTGATTGTATTTTTATTAGGATTGATGATTATTATATGTACACTTTATTATATTTACTATGTTTGCAGTGTAGATGATTTCCTGTGTAAAAGTGTTAAACTAATTACGAAAAGCTGTGGTTTTGTGTAAGTTGTATTTTTAGTGATGTGCTTCATTAAAAATAAAATAATAAATAATAAAAATAATAAAAAATATCAGACGGGTATCGATATTGGTTTCTGTATCAGTATCAGTATCAAAAAGAAAAAGTGGTATCATGCCATCTTTATAAATAACCAGAACTACTGAAAAGGACAGAGGTGTGTTTTATCGTGTCACCTTCCACGTGGAACGTCCACGTCGTCTTTCCTCCAGCGGACAGAGGGCTGAGGGTCTCCATGCACCTGACAACGAAACTCCACTGCCTCCTCCTCCAGAACCACCTGGTTTATCGGTCTCCGCTGGAACGTGGGCCGTTCTACACACACACACACACACACACACACACACACACACACACACATTGGTAAAGAGGAAAGGAATGGGAACCACTTTTCCGCATCTAAATACACCATGCAATAACATTAATGCATTTAAATTTGATTATATTTCTAAACAATGCTTACCGAAAACAGTGACCTGAGCTGTCTCACTGTCTCTTTCTCCCACCATGTTGGTTCCCACACACACGTACATGCCTGCGTCACTCTTTCGTGCGTTTGTGATCATCAGCTTGCCTCCTCGAATCTGCAGGAACAAACACGATGATCATGAAAGGCAAATGCAGATATAACACATTCACACCAGTGCTTGTGGACGTAGCTGATATGTTTTCTGAATTTCCGTGAGCACTGGTGCAGATCATAACCTCGCCACGAGCGGAATCATAAAAAGGGGTGGGGATAGAATGACCTGGTATCCAATCAAATCTGCTTCACTCCCTTTAAAAGCAGCATGTATCAGTGACAGTGGTAGTTTCATAATGACATATGATTAGATTTTTGGCAATCATGTGGAGTGTCCACTGTACGAATCCTTGTGAATGATCTGTTACTATAGAAATAATAGCCTATTAGATGGAGAGCAATAATAATAATAATAATAATAATAATAATAATAAAAACCTGTGATTTGCACTATTGTCAGAGCTGCTGTAATAGAAAGTTAATCAACACCTCTTGAAGAAAATTCAGAACACAACACCGCTGTGGCATAATGAGCTTTGTTACAGTCTATTAATTATATGATTTATATAATGATGTTAACACTTCAAAATAATTCTGAGCTGTATTTTAGTTAGTATTTGAGTGACATTAATAATGAAAAATTCTGCGTGTCTGACATTAAATACGACTTTTAAGTCGTTAAAAATACAGCGTTGGACGTAATGTAAGCACATTTTCAATTTGAATGTCAGGCCCCCTGTTGCATCGGTCTACCTACGTCAGTCCCGGACGACAAAAATAGCAACTGGGAGAGAAGAGAAGAGGAAAAAACCTGGCATATGCCCAATCAAATTAGCAACATGAACAGCAGCATGAAAATAGAGTCCAGAGTCAGTTATAGTGCACATGCACTGAAGAGATGAACTGCCTATTATTAAGCACGAATTAACACAAGCACTAACGCACACAAGATGCATCTTAAAAACAGGCTTGAGATTAAATGATAAATGTGTTAAACAAACAAACAAAAAACCCATCAGCACCAATTCACCGTTGTATCCATGCAGGGTTTAGCACGTACCTTAATCCTGTCATCTTTCTCATCGATCCGAACTTTGTCCTTTTTCCAGTAAGTGGTGGGCTCCGGGTGACCGCGAGGTGGAACGCACTCCAAAATGGCCGGCTCTCCCGCCGCAACCACGACGTCTGTGGGGTTCTGTCTGAAATCATCCCTCAGCACTGAGACAGACAAGGAGAGAAAGAAAGACTTCCATAAGAATAAATAAATTACTTAGAGTCATAAATGCATTTCTGTGACAGGAGGGAAGGCACGCAAATGATGTTAGTGACGAGTTCGGCATGCCGCTCGTCTCTATGAATCACCTTAGTGATTTCAGATTGTTGTCTTTGTGCATGAAGTGTGATGCCACGTGAAGTTGGCGGGGCAAGCACAAGTAAAAACTAATTGGATTTAATGGGACTCCCTACAGAGACAGCAGTATAAACAGAGGGAGAGGATGCCCTTGAGGTTCCTGTCACTCATACACACATATTTACACACACACACACAATTTGCCTTAGTGGATGGGTGGCTAAATCAGTACACTGTGCTCTCTAATCAACCCAAAAATAAAGTCTTATATCTTCCAGGCACGAGTCATTGTTGAATTCTGGATTCTGATTGGTCAGAAGGTGTTGATTAATTTTCTATAACAGCAGCTCTGACAGTATTGCAGCTGCAAATCACAGAAGCTGGACACAGGGATGACACACTAGGAATATTATACGCCAATGTGGAACCCTTACACACACACACACACACACACACACACACACACACACACAGATGCTTCGCTTATTTATCTGTATGGAGAATAAACCAGCAAGCACCAAGGGACGAGGCTCTCCAAACTACAGCAAAGATCACGCATTTATATGAGATACACTAACTAGAGGACAGATGCACAGATTTTGGCAGATGGAGGGATAAAAAAATGGAAATCTAAGTGTCAAGTGTCAGTTTAGCATAAAAAAATAACAATCCTGGCTCCTGGACTCTTCTGTGGTGCTGACTCTAGGGGCTAGAGCTTTGTGCTCCAAACTGGAACCCAGCCTTTAAAAGCTCTCGGTTTGGAACATCTCTCTAGGCAAAGATTTTTTTTTCTTTTCTAATCTTCAAAGCAGCCATTTTGAATATATACTGTACATCCTTGTGAGTATATAGTATTAAGAAATGGTGGTGAAATGAGGGTAGATACAAGTGCAACATTTTTATTCCAAAAAAAAAAAAAAAAAAAAAAAACATTCGCTACCCTTCAACTTTTCCTCTCCAGCACTCCTCATCTCTCTTTCTCTCTGTCTGGAAGTCTCTCTCTGCCGCGTATCTGATGAATATTTATATTTTTTCACTTTCGCTCCACACTCATACCGCCGAGACTTGGATCCGTCTGCGAGGCTCGGGGCGAAAAGGCTAGGCTTCACTTACTCCTCTCTCTCTTTACCCTTTTCTCCTGCAGAGCTGTTATTTATTTATTCATTTATTTATTTATTTGCTTTTTAGGCTGTTTTTTTTCAGAACAGAGTAAATTAAAGGCTTTGCCCCTTTTTTGGCATAGTTTCAAAATCTGCACTCAGAGCCGGAGGAGCAAGTCGAGACATGTGTGGAGACGCATTAGATGGAAGACTGATATGAGAGACATGTGCCAGGGGAAAAAAGCGACATATGTTATTTTGTGCTTAGTCGTGCTTAGTTTTTTTTTTTTTTTTTTTGGCAAACACAGACTGCTAACCTTTCATCTCAACACTTCGGTGCTGTGACAGAGTGCAACCGCTTCTTATTACTTTTGTATACCAAGAAGCATCTCTTTCTTTTTCAAGGAATATCTTATCTCTATGCACCTTAAGTTAATGCAGACACAAGATACCAAATAGAGCTCAGAAAATTGTAACGTGTGCGCGTGATGTAGGCAATATTCATCACGCTTTTAATTTTGAGTTGATAAAGTAATACAATAATGCCAGTTTTGGTTAAATCAATGCAACCACAGTTTAAAGGATAAGCTGACCCAACACTTATACATACGCTCACTTTATGCTAACTCATAATTTTATCCATAAAAATGAAAAATTTCAATTCTCGCTATAAGTAAAGCGTCGCCTCAGATTTCGTCTGTGTTGAAAAAAAATAAAGGGATGATACTATTGATGAATGAATATTGTCATATTTATGTATTTGATACTTCAGAATTGAGCGTAACTGAAACAAGCCTCTGTTTTACGCAAACTCTGAATAGCGATTACGTCTGTAGTTACATGTCAGGTCTGAATACTGACGAACTTCAGTATTAACTACTCACTATGCGGAACTACTCATATCTGTGTTTACTACAGACAAGAATTTTAACATTTCCCTGTGCTGAGTCAGTAAAGATATTTAAATACGCCACTTCATGATGTCAATTCAAAACTTCAATCATTATACTTGAATAAGGGCATATGGAAGAGACAGACATGAGCAAAATCTCACCAAACCTATTCTCATGGAGTTTTTTCCCCCAAGTTTTCAACACTACAGCAATACATTAAAAAGTAGTTCTGGTTATTTACATTTTTTTCTGAAGGGTTTGTAGTCTCCATGCACCATCACAATCACTTAACTACTCCAATAACTGCATATTCGTCCCTTGGAAATAGCTGTTCGATGTATATCTATGTTAAAATATTATGCATCTGTGGACATTAATTTATAATTACCTTAGCATAAACATTTATTGATTTCCATTATAGTGAATTATGAATTTGTGCTAAACATGATTTTATTTCTTTTCTCAGTGCAGGGAAGTGTTATTGTAATTTTATTGTCTGCAGTAATCAAACACGCTACAATATAGGTTAAAAAAAAGTCCAAAAACGTCCATTACAATAAAATCCACAAAGGAGAAAATTTCTGTGGAAGCATTTTTTTCACCTTCTATGCAGCCGTGTTGTACACAAGAAGCAGGAGGTCATGAGTTTTACTATACACGCCTGCAGCTAGACAACTCCTACTGATCCTACCACACCAATCCACTCTGCCTGTGCATGTGTGGCAGAAAGAAAGAAAGCGAGAGAGAGAGAGAGATTTATTTTCCATCACAAACTTAGAGCTGTAACCGCATTTCATTTCAGTTCCCAAAAGTGATGCTGCTTCAGTATTACTGAGCTCCGATTTCCAGGGTTCTTTTTTTTTTTTTTTTTTGCTTTAAGATGGAAGATGGCAAATATGTCGATCTTGGAGGAACTGCAGATTTTTGTACAGCCGCTGGCTGTGAGTTTGAGTGTAAATGTGAATGTGGGTGTGTATGTTTTGTGCACAATGAGTGCTCGAGGGGTGAAAACTTAATGTGAGAATGTGGTACATTACACACTGAGCAGCAAAACACAACCATTTGTCTACATAAGGCTATGAGTACAAACCTCCTTCATCAGAGGGTATATCAACTCAGAGAGAGAGAAGAGACAGAGAGAGAGAGGGAGAGAGAGAGATAGAATCTTGGCTATACAGCCCGTATCAGGCGACTGAGACACTGAATAAACACATCCCAAACCCATCCACATGGGATATAAAGCCTTCTTTATTCAGCCTAGAGACAGAAAGATACTGTACTGTCTGTTCATATAGACTTCAAGAAGCTAAAAAGTGACCCAGAAATATTTGTACACTTTCCTCCTCACTTAAGAAACAATGGGAACGGCATCATGTCTTCCTGCCATCCCAAATAACTAGCCAGTTACTTAAATGCTAGCAAACCATTTTTCACAGTTAGACAGGTTTCCAAATGTTGATTTATATAATTTTAATAAATAATAAACAGATTAAAAATGTGCTGTTATTTAACAAAGAAAAAATGGTGAAGTTTTCTGTAAGAAAACATTTCTTTATCATTTTTGGAAGGAGTCTCCATTGTCAGCACTTTGTAAGTCAGTCAATTTTCCACCGATTGTGAAGATTACACTTTGTTTCTCAGCAACAAGAGAAGCTGCATGTTTTTGTGATAACAGGACCTAACTTGTTTTTGCAGACATTTTACAACATTACATGCAACTGCAAACAGATTAAAAAAAAAGTATGATGTGCCAAAGTAACATAAAATTGTAATCATTAGCAAATTACTGCAGTTTACGAGACACTTTGTGACACTTTGTGACACTTTGTGACATGGTGTTTTAGGGAAAAAATCAACTCCAGTACCTCCACTTGTCAGGTTAAAGCTGTGCAGCTTATTTTGTGACATCACAAATTGAGATGCTCCTACATAGCCCTGCCTCGTCAATCAGATTTATACAGAGAAAGTCTTGTTTTTTGCCCAATAAGCCAATCTATGTAACTGGAATCAGTCATTCGAGAGGAACTAACTAGTTACAAATCACATTATGGAGTTCAAAGTTACTTTAAAGATGGAGAGAAATATACTGCAGTGTTTATTTCCATGGCAAAGTGTAACGTGTCTGTTTATGAGATGGTAATGGAGGGGAGGAGTGAGCTGTCAAGGAAGGTCAAATGACAATAATATGGTATACGTGGTCTGAAGCATTAAATACCGTATGTCTCAGTGTGAATGAGTGATCATCAAACCAATCAACAGCTTCGGTTTATTGCTATCTTAAACAAACACACGTCCTTTCAAATCCTGTTTCTTGCCTGCCACTCTGTCGTTAGCTTAACGAGACCCCTGCTAGCAGTGGATACCCCACGCTGAGGCTCCAACTGGACCCCGGACTGCAGAAAACGAGCTGCAGCACAACAGAGAGAACAATATAATTAACTCTTAATGAACCTCCTTCTTCCTGCTGCCATTACCAACACACACTTCCCAAATTCAATTTTGCGTAATCCTGCCTTTATGGTAATGTATAGCTCATTAAAATGTTAGTTACAGACTCATTAAAATGCACTCAGAGACATAATGAATTCATTACTATGATACTGCTGAAAAAGAAAGAGGAGCTAGATGAGAAGAAGGACACAGAAGAAGAAAGCAAAGGAAAGAGAGAGAATGAGGGAGGAAGACAGCTTTCCAATGACTTAATTTTGACTGGAATCTGCATATATTTGCATAATAATCCTGCATGCTGTGCAGCTAATTTTCAGCATAGCTCTATAATGAAGGCCCTTGCAATTAAGACTCTTTTCTCCAAAATAAATTTAGGACTCGTTTATAGCTCTTTGTAGGGTCTCACTTTGTGTGTATGCGTCTGTCTGGGTGTGTCAATGATGTCTCGTTTGGGGTAAAAAGCATAAAAGATATTAGAAATGCTAACTGTGTGCAAACGCAGCTCGTCCAGATTGTGCATTTTCAGCCATTAAGTGTTTTTCATCTAGTTCTCCAGCTTTGTAATCCTGCGATGTGAAGGAGTCAAAGCAGGCAGCACTAGCAATAAGACTTGTAAAAGCCAAGGTCTTCGAGAGACAATGTTTCAGCTGTTGTAGTCTGATTCTGCCTAATGAACCTGGCTTGTGGGCTCTGAAAACCCGGCAACTGAGTGGAATCAAAAGCCTTCATCTCATCATCCTACTCTGCTGTTAACATGTCTGCTTTTATCCCATACCACAGAATCAAACAAACTTCTGACTGTATGCAAGAGACCAAGAATCAAGACAGAAGCTGGGGAAGATTGTGAGATCAAAGACATGGATTGGCTGATCAGGTTGGGATTTTCATTACCTTCCGTGAAACAGTGAGAAAGGCAAACCTTTTGCAGCATTAAAAATGTTGCTGGCTGTGTAACGTTTCTTACTTTTGTCACTATTCCTTTGATATCGCTCTCTAATTAGTTTGTCAAGATGTGGATGACATGCAGGGATGTAAGAACCCTGAAGGAAATGGGCCCTTTGGCAGAATCAAAGTTTTTTTTTTCATTAGTATCAAAAAGAATTTAGTCACTGTTGGCTTTTAGACTGTCAGGGCAGAATACTAGCAGGAAGGCTTAGCAGATCTCAGGAATTGGAGGTCTGACAAAAAGGTGAGACTTGTTTCATGTGAAAGGACTTTTCCCTGCTCAATACCATCCAATGGTGTAAGAAGGATGATGTACATTTGCCAGGTCTTTAGATAAACCTTCAGTGCTCAACAACAATGCACCTGCTACTATAGTTCAGAATCTGTTAACCTTATAATCAGAAACACTAACCTGGATATTATGGCCATGACTTGGTCATGGCGGAGACGGTGAAGGACTGGTACTGGTCCTGTACCCACTGGTTCATTTCAGGTAATTTTAATGTGTGAAGTGGTTATAACAATTGACGCTGTTATAAAGCAGTTTCACTGGACCTAGATCTAGATCGCTAATGGGCAAGCCAAAGGCAACATTGGCACAAGAAAACTCTGTGAATCAGAATTAAAGAAATCTTAAGAGGAACTAGATTCAAAAGAGTGCAAGATGTTAAAAGAGAGCGAGGTCCCTCAGTTCCAAACCAAATCAAAATGCTGACTAGAGAAGGATTAGCTCTGCCTCACTCAGGGTGAGTCTTGATTCCACTCAAAGTAAATTTTGGTTCCTTTCAAGTTGAATCTTGATTCCTCTCAAAATAAGCCTTGGTTCCTTTAAAGGCAAGTATTGGTTCCTCTCAAGGTGAGCATTAATTACTTTGAAGGTGTCTTGATTTCTACTAAAGTGAGTCTTGGTTCCTTTCAAGGTAAGTGCTGGTTCTTCTCAAGGTGAGTCTTGGTTCCCCTCAAGGCAAGAGTTGAATCCTTTCAAGGTGAGTCTTGATTCCTCACAAAGTAACCTTCAGTTCCTCTCAAGGTAGGTGCTGGTTCTTCTCAAAATTAATCTTGGTTCCTCTCAAGGCAAGTATTTTTTCCTCTCAGTGTGAGTCTTGATTCCTCACAAAGTAAGCTTCAGTTCCTTTCAAGGCAAATGATGATTGTTCTCAAGGTGAATCTTGATTCCGATTAAGGTGAGTCTTGATTCTTTTCAGTGGGGTCTTAGTTTCTCTCAAGGTAAGTTTTGAGTGCTCTCAAAGTGTATTAGCTCCTATTAAGGCAAGTCTTTGTTTCTCTCAAGGTCAGTTTTGGCCCATCTCATGATAAGTGTTAATTCCTCTCAAAGGTTCTTTCCTCACCACTGTTGCCCTTGGCTTGAGTGTTAACATCTCTAAAGCTGCTTCGAGGTAATCTGCAATTTGTAATCAGTGTTATACTAATAAAATATTAGTCTATTTCAGCTCAGTACCTGTCCACACAGTACACACACACGCACCTACACACACACACAAAAGCACACATGAATGGCTCTCATGCAGGGTGTTTTGGAGGGATCCACTGAAGCAGAAGTAATGTCTGATGACATAGGACCTGCTGGGTGTCACCATGGCCAAATACAGCTGGAGACAGTGTGAAGATGCTTTCTCTCCTCCCCTCTGTGCTCTTTAATCTCTCATACTCTCGAAGAGATAAACTCAGCCAGCCTTCATCAGCGGTTTCCTGCTGTTTTGTATATTTTTCCCTTTTTGTACAAACCACACAAAAGAATCATTTGTTTGACACCTAACATATCGAGTTTTTCTATATTTTTCTGCATGTGAAGAGGATGTAAGTGAAAGCTAAGCAGAGTGAATTCCTGTATGCTGCACTCTGCAGTGGGAATCTGATGCTGGACTCTTCCTGACGCAAGCTTCTATTTTCTGCCTATGAACTGTGACATTGTGAGAATGACCTCGGGGAAGTACAGTAAGACAAGCCTCACCGCATAGCCCTGCCCAAGGGAATACAGCCCTGTTCAATAGCACTTACGCACCACAAAGACCCAGATCTCACTGCACACAAACACACAAGCACAGTTTAATGCTTTGCTGCTGCTAATTGAACTGGATTGTGGCTTGTGGAAAAGGTGCCTCATCTCAATGGCAACCATCTTTTAATTAAACTCTCTGTTGGAGACAACACATTAATGGACCGACTTAGCATGTGCTTAAATGTGCATGTCTGGCCCCATCCAACTACATTGGTCTAGACTGTAGTCATGTTGCTATCTGTAAAACTGAACAAGAACTTCATCAAATACTGAATATTTTATATAAGTCAAATTTCAGTGCAAAGCTATAATATACAAATACATTTTTAAAAAGTTAAAAAGTGGTCATTATTTAAAATGTATGACTGGTTACATTGTGGGTGGGATTTTTGGTCTAACTGGTCACAGTGAGATTGAGGGGTAAAAAGTCTGGTCCAATTGGTTACAATGGCATTGGGGTGGAAACCAGCTGGTTACAGTGAGTGGTGGAGGGTGTGGCTTTGATTTAGAAACTAAGGAATCGTGAACGAGAACTGTTGTTCGATTGGCGACAGAATGGTGGTCTGACTGGTTATGGTGATATCAGGGGGCAGGAAAATATGGTTCATTCATTTATACTGACATTAGGAACAGGAACTGTGGTCCAATTGATAACAGACATTGTGGGTGAGAACTCTGGTCCGGATGGTCACAGCAATATCTAGTAAATTTGTCAAAGTAAATACAGTCCAATTGGTGACTGAGGCATTGTACTATTGGTCATAGTGATATCAAAGGCAGTAAATATGGTCCAACTGGCTTGAGTAGCTTTGATTACAGGGGCTCCTTTCTGACTGATTGATTGTAGTAAGATTGGGGATGGAAACTGTTAGCCAATAGGTCACGAGTTGTGAGAACAAAGCTAATGAGAGCAAGACAACTTTATATAAGTAAATAATTTTAAAGTAATTTTAATTCTCCTAGATAATTTTCATTCTCTTGGGCCCCCTAACAACTCAGGGCCCTTGCAGTCTTCCCACCTCTGCTTTTAATGTCAACCCTGAGACATATCTTGCTGACATTACACTTACTGAGGGTGAAAACACACCAGTCTACACGGAGCGGTTCTTAGATCAGCCCCATTCCCTCCCTCCACAGTACTTGAGCTGTCAAAGTGACCAAAATGCATATCCCTAATAGCAACTTTATTGATCCCGAAAGATCCTGAGGTCAAGAGTGAAACTGCGGGCTGCACACCATCTAATCTCTTACACAGAAAACACAAATGCAAATTCAGCAGCCTGTGCACCGTCTGCTAGCTTTCATTAAACGGCTCATCAAGGCACTTTTTCCACACTTGCGCAAACATCTCTGCGCTCCCACGCTCGGCTATATTCAGGGTTTAATAGCAGGAAGTTTACAGCTTCTTACACATTGGGTTCTAGTCTTTGCTACATGATTATGAGCTGCATAATCAAATACCTTGTGCTAGGCAGGTTCTCTAAATCATTGTTTCCCCAGTCTTTCTCTTTTGCTTACTTTCTCATCTTCATGATTGTCTTACATTCTGCTCATTTTCCAATGTTTAATATTTTTTGTTATTCTCATGATTGATAATAAGTTCACGTAACATACAAGTAGCATGTGGTACACTTTGCTGGTCATGCAGTGATTTCTCGGAACTGTTTATCACTCATAAATAAAACGCGCACTGTTAGATGCAGAAGGATTTACCCTTTCCAAACATCACTGTGAAAAGTCAGTAATGGGAATTGAGGACACTGCAGGCAGGCTTTAGATAGATTTATTTTTATTCCAACACACTTTTCAGTGCTTTTCTTGGCAAAATAAAGCACTTTAAAGAAAACAAAAACAGCCCACACAAGGTTTCAGTTATCTTTGCTCCAATCATGGGCAAGGTCACTGGCAGCTCACCTGAGTCGGCTCTATCTTGCCAGTCAAAAAGCCCCTCACGGAAAAACAAAGTCTATAAATACACATCATCATTAACCACACACAGCTGCACCCATTCATCCACTACCGCGCTCGTTCTCCGTGATTCCTCCCATTCACAGCTAGGGATTGACCACTCCTCCTGTGCCACAATCATGAACTAAGTCATTACTAACTTTTGTATCATTACTAACCATAAAATAACTTTTCGTTACACATGCAAACATGCACTAATTTCAAGAAACACAAAGTATATTTTCATTGATTTTAATGGTAATATCAAATATCTGTGCATATGTACTGTACATTAAATGGTGACATATCTGTGTAGCTAAGGATGTTCTGATGAAATGACACAGCAAGTATGAATTCCCGTAGAAGCTGTAATGCAAAACCCATTAATAAAGGAAGTAAAATACTCAGAAATAGGCCAGGGTTGTAAGGGTCATTCTGTGATGCGTACATTTGGCCAATCAATATTATTTAGTGCAAAAACTTCCACCTGAATGGTTCCTGGTCTGCAAACAAGTATCTGCTCTGGAGCAGGAACTGAAAATGGTTCCTAAAAATGCAGCACAGGAACTAAAATCAGCCCTGCTGTGTCTTGAGGTAAAAGACTTATCACAGAAAGGATGGTGGAAAGGAGAGAGAAATTAAAAATTAGAATAAAGAGACAGAGAGAGAGAGAGAGAGAGAGAGAGAGAGAGAGATGGAAGCAGAGCTAACAGGGCCGGGTGTTAAATCAGCGTCAGCTCTCGGCGCTTACGCAGACATTAAAAATGATTTATTGATGGTTTTATGGATCTTAACAGGCGAGGAAGAGTAAAAATTAAACCTGATACGCCAATGACCTTTCCAGCAGGCTGCACCATGCAGAGATGGAAAGAGATCCTGCTTTCTCCCCTCTAGAGTGTGTGTGTGTGTGTATGTGAGAGATGAAAGAGTGAGAAAAGGGAATGTGATATGCGAATATTGTATGCATTCATTTGCAAACATTCCAATAAGGCAGATTGTGCATGCGTATGTGTGTGTGTGTGTGTGTGTGTGTGAGAGAGAGAGAGAGAGATTTCTGTGCCTATGGAGTTAAATACTCTGAATAAATTCAGCAGCATCTCTGCATGCTCAGCATCTCTAGATTAGACACACACACAGACACACACACAGAAAGCAGTGGGTGGCTTTTCTAACCTTATTGGAAATAGAATACAAAAACAACCCACAAACGAAGTGGAATAAAATCCAAGGACTGAGCAGTTTAAGGACTCAACTGAAGCAATTTGTAGGAAAAACAGATGAACCGCAAATCAGTTGGTTTATGTGAGTACTACAAACATTGGACTCAAAGCAGTCAGTCAAAATACAGATGCTAAACCCAAATTCATGGCGTCCAAGAGAAACATGGCTGAATTCAAATACACACCAAGATAGACATAGTTACAGTGATAGTATTGATTGATCCTTTCCTGAAGGATCTAGGTAAATCTGCAGAGTGAATACATTTCAATCCAGCATAGCAGAAACACCAGGAAGAAGAGTCTGGAATTCTTGATTGGACTGCTGGATTGGATCATCAGGCATCGTTTTACTCTCACACTGTAACACCCGGATTGGAACCTAGGCTTAAGAGTGATGCCATGTACTGTAGGTGGCCCAAGTTTCATTGATTACTCTGCAGGCAAATATCAAAACAGTGGAATAAACTGATTGGTTGATTAAAGCCCAGATATCCTGCCACATTTAGGACTGAAGACGCTTTACACAATAGTAGAGATGCATGTGCATGTTGGAATTATGTTATATCAGGAATAACTATTTTCCCCCAATTGCTCTCCCAAATTTGGTCACCTGACCATTCGCACCCCCCAGCCAGCGCTCCCCTAGCACACCCGAGAGACATGTCTGAGACATGTGAAACCAGGCAACCATGTCTTTTTTGAAATACTGCACATGCAACATCACAGGACAAACAGAGGAAAGTGCTATCTGCCCTTTTCCACATACATGTGCTCACAGAAGGCCATGAATGATTAGTGTCACTCTGATTGACAGGGAAGTGAGAGTCTGCCCCTCCCACCCTGAGAGCTCGGCCAATTTTGCTCCCTTGGCTGCTGGACATGGACAGCCGTGGCATCAATGGGATTTGAAGTTGTGATCTCCCAACAAGACGGCACACACTTTTCTGTTGCATCACTCAGGAGCCACAGCTCTGTTGCCAAGTTATGCAAAATGTTGCAGGTGTGATTGAGTTTGATTTGCATGGTGTGTCTTCTGTCAGTCACCATAAAACATGTTAATGGCAGGTGTAGCGGCTTGGCTACTTAAAATTTCCCCTATCGCATTCTTGGTGTATTCTAGCCTCTTGCTCAGTATTCCCAAGATAGACTCCGGATCCACCTCAACACTGACCAGGATAAAGCACTTGCTGAAGAGGAATGAATGAATAAATGAAGGTATGCTCATGGTATAAAATAAGTTTGGAAGTGATTTTGTCAAATCCAATTCTCAATACTCAGTATTTGATACTCAATACTCGGATTTCCAATCAGAAATGATACCACACTAAAACAACATTTATGTACATAAAACAACAAAGTTGTATATAAAACAACTTTTATGCAGCTGTTGCCTAACATACCAGAATGATGATACCTTTCCATCTGATCTGAGTTGCACTGAAAGTCCTGCTGCAACCCAATTCCTTAATTTCATTACCGGCCTGCAGAAAGTAATTGTGTTTGTGCTGGTTGTAATCAGCTTATTGCTGGATCTGCTCTTGCACCCTGGACCGGGCCAAGCTCACCCAGACTGAACTGAGTGGATGGAGACTTCCAGTGGAGCTCACCGTCACAGTCTCTCTCTCTCTCTCTCTCTCACACATACACACACTCACACACACTCTCTCTCCCATATATTTAATACACATACACACTCTCTCTCCCTCATAATGGATGAACAGCATCAATACTTGGCCATCACAGCAGCTCTTTTTCCGTGTGGCTCGATATCAGGGGCAGCTCTTTGTTTGGTTAATCATTCTGAATGAAGCCCAAAGTTAATGAGGTTACTTCTGATCTCTTTGATTTCATCCACTTCTTAAAGCTCTATCGACCACATGCTCGAGGGCGTTGAGCGAAAGTCAAATCTAAAGCATGACCTACGTCACCAAAACAATTGAGAACCGTGGAACAGGCAAGGCCATGTGCAGTGACTGTACAATATAAATCACTGTTGGTTAATTTCCTGTTTGGTTCTATTTGATCTGATTTGGTTTGGTTTCTGATTTTGTAACACTGCAGTTTCTCAGCTCCAGGATCCCTAGATCATGACCTTGGGTTACCATTTGTGTGGAGTTTCATGTGTTGTCCCTCTGTCTGTGTAAGTTTTCACCAGGTTCTCCAGTTTCCTCTCACTTCACAAAAACACGATGGTAGATGGACTAGCGACTCCGAATTGGCCCTAGGTGTGAATGAGTGTATGAATGTGTGTGTGTATCCTAACCAGGATAACCAGTCTACTGCAGATGAATGAATGAATGAATGAATGAATTCCTGCAGTGCACATTTAAGTGAACCAGAAAAGAAAATTAAGGAGTATGCAGAAGATAGAAATTCACAGAATTCTTTCACTACAGTAACGCAAATCCTGGAAAATCATGGGAATCAACAGGGCATGGTGAACATAGAGCTGGAACTCCATGTTCACTCCATGTTCTTTATAGGTTCTTTG
This sequence comes from Pangasianodon hypophthalmus, assembly GCF_027358585.1. Lineage (NCBI taxonomy): Eukaryota > Metazoa > Chordata > Actinopteri > Siluriformes > Pangasiidae > Pangasianodon > Pangasianodon hypophthalmus. The sequence continues at coordinate 22,887,393 of NC_069723.1, read as the reverse complement.
AATAGGTAAGGGTTTTTAGCTTCGTAAAAGTGTTCTACCTGGAACACTTTCTTTTCACTTTCAACAGTTCCTCCCATAAGGAAAAGCGAGGAATCCTAGAAATGATCAAAATCTATCCTAAAACTAGAGATTTAGATTTATTTCTTAAGTATGGGAGAAAAGGTAAGAAAGGAATACATGAATAATGTAAAACTTTCTATATAGAGTAACTAACAGTGTTCTCAAAATATTGTTACGTTAAAGTCAGTATACCAACAACCAACAATCTTGCATCTCTATCTTCACTCAATGTGATGTATAAAACCTGAAAATTAATCCCATGCTACCAGATTATGGAGCTTATCATATTAAAATGGAAGAATATTTTGTGTCATTTGAAGGTACGTACATATGGTCAAGGACTATTAATATCCCTAAAGAGAAACAACACTTTACAATCAATACTGATTCTTCACTCTGTTAACAATAATTCAATAAGCAAAGACTGGTCCTGATGTGTAAACTGAGAAAATGTGTGTGTGTGTGTGTGTTTTCCTGAGTGTTAGATTAAATTTCTGAATTCACGTGAGGCTCAAATTCATCTCAAATGTGAAGGTCATGTCAAGAATGTACATCAGCCTCACAGCTTGATAGAACAATTCCACATGCCCTGTTCATCCAGCTTCCTGATGAGAGTCCATTACTATCCCTCAATATTTTTCATTATTTCATTTCTATCTGCCTGTAATGACCTCGAATACTGGGGCTGACTCTGCAAAAAGCAATGCTAATGCGACTAGCTCATTACAGATGCTTTCACGAAGAATTCGCTCATATGTGTGAAACAATCCGTGACACAATATATACATGATGAGATCGGAAATGCTTAAGTGAAATTGAGATGTATATGCAAATGAAATGGAATGCAATCTAAATAGAAAACTGGTAAAAAAAAAAAAAAAATGGAGAAAATTGAACAGCTTAACTGACCAATTATCTGAGAACGTCATGAGAACGTTCTATAATGTATTTGACAGATTTATTTGCCAGAAAGTTAAGCTGTAATTGTAACATTATAAAGTAACATTCGTACAATGTTCTAAACATTTCACACTTCACACTGGTTTCAAAAAGTCACTTACCCAAAGACAAAAAGAAATATTATAGAAATGTTCATGTTCCTACAGCTAAATTGTTTGAAGAAACACTGTAGGAACATTCATAGACACTGCATTAAAATGTTCTCAATACACCAAGAAAACCTGACAGGATGAATGTTCTAGAAATCAAATGCTCACTATAATATTCAGAAGGTTTTATACAGTGCAGTACTCAAGTACGTCTACTTTTGTGTTACGAATATACTAAGATAAACAACAAACTCAACCAATTTAGAGCCCTTAAGGGTTCTTTTGTTGTGCCCCTGAAGGAACAATTAAAGGTTCTATAAAGAACCCTACACCAGAAGAGTTTTTCTATCAGAAATGGCTTCAAGTAGAACCATTTTTTGAAAGCTAAGGACCCTTACTTATCCAGTGAACCCCCAAAGAACCTTCTGTTAAGGGTTTTTAACCTCCATAAAGGTTATTTATCCAATGAAACCTTGAAAAAAAAAAAAAACAGTTTCCTAAATGTGTATGTTTTACCCAGGTAAGTGTGTGGTAATAGCTAAAATCTGTCAGGAATTTAACATTTATCTATCTTGGTACTTGGCACATTCATAGTAAATGGTTTTTGATGAGTTTTTACAGGTTCATTGGAAAATTAAAGCTTTTTAAATTTCCCCTCCTGAAAGGGTTCTACTCTGCTTGGAACTCTTAGTTTTCCAATAAACCCTTAAGGAACATTTGAAGAACCATTTTATTCTAAGAGCGTATGTATTACCTAGGTGTGAGTGTGGTACAAACTCCAAATTATTGGTCATTATTTTCTTCTTAATACCTAGAACCTGTCAGGAGTTTCAAATTTTGCTTGGTATTTGGTACACTCTTAGAATAAAAGGGTCCTTGAAGGGTTCCTTGAAGGATTTGTTGGTTAATTAATGGTTCATAGCTTCCTAAAATCATTCTTCATGGCTTGGGCCTCTTTAATTATCCAGTGACCCCTTAAAGGAACATTGAAGAACCCTATTTTCTAAGAGCATATGAATTAACCAGATAAGATTGTGGTCAATTTATTTATCTCAGTACTTGGTACCCTCTTAGATAAAAGGTTTTTCAAAGGGTTCTTGAAGGGTTCAATGAATAATGAAGGGTTCCTAGTCTCATAAAGGTGTTCTACTTGACTTAGAACCCATAATTATCCAATGACCCCTTAAAAGCTCTTCAAGAACCCATTTTTCTAAGGGTTCATCAGGAGTTCTTTAATGGTTCATTGAATAATTAAGGGTTCTTCGCTTCCTAAATGGGTTATACTTGGCTTGAAAGCCTTTTGGATACGGAAGCAGTGGTGTAAGGTTCTATATATAATTTGTAAGGGTTCCCCAAAATTTCTGTGTTTCCTAAGAGTGCATGCCGTATCTTACTTTCTTATCGTATTCTCTTTTAGTTTATTAGGTTGTTTTGTACGGTACTGTTTCTAGCATTTAAATCTCTCATCGGGGATTCATAAAGTGTTATCTCTCATCTTTTATTTGTAGATAGAAGTGCAAAAAATAACTGAAGATTGCTCTTCCCAAAGCATTTCAACTTGGAGCAGGCCCGGTGGGTGAAAAGATAAGGCCAGAACACAGTGGAAAGCCTGTTGGAGCAGCACTATGGGACCAGTCACTGATTCCCCTGGGTAATGAATCTCTATTGCTGGACGGCAGGCTGCTGTAAAACCCAATTAGTGTCAGTGTGCTTTCTGCTGCTTTCCTCATAGCGAGATAACCCTTAGCATGGAGCTGCCCAGGCACCGATCCCTCCCCTCGGCACCTGGAGCTCAAGTCAACGTTACTTCAGGAGCTGAAGTCTGACTCGAAAGCCGTTTTTACCGCTCGGCAGACTTGCAGTCTAGCCACAGCCAATTTCAAACATGGAAATCTGGGAGAGACCGGCACCTTGTCTAGGAGGTGGATAATTAAATTGAGTGTATAAAAAAACGGATTTTCTTTTGTGGGCGTCAGCATAATGTGCGCCTTTCCCCCATCTATTTCACGCTTGAAGCGGATCTTCGCTGAGGCAGAGGCTGGCGTTGTCACCGAGGCGTCTCACGCTCTCATCCCTGCCTTCAAACGCTTCCATCTTCCACGAAAAGATGAAAGCGCAGAACCGGATTGGAGGCACTTCTTCCTACTTTCTTCTGCTTCCTTCTCATTCTCTCTCTCTCTCTCTCTCTCTCTCTCTCTCACTCTCTCTCTCTCTCGCTGTCTTTCTGTTTTGCTTAATCCGTCACATGGGATGAATTTAAGAAATGTAAGATGGAAGGTGGTTTTGAAGGTGCATAAGGAAAGCACATGAATGCACATTGTATAAGTTCATACAGAAAAAAATGCTACATAAGTAATAAAACATTCGATGTTGTGCTGTTTTAGGAAAATAATCAATGGCAGGGAGACACCGTTACCACCACAGTCAATTATTTTCCCATCTCAGCACAGCCTAAAGTGTTTTATTCCTCTTATATCACAGCAATTTGCCAATGACAACATTGTACTTTTTATCTGTTTATAGTTACAACATTGTGGAACATTCATGTAATAAGCTAGCTCCTGTTCTCACTTATGTTATGTTGTTATAGCTAGCCTCTCTTTTTTCTTTCTCTTGAAGTTAATAAGACAAAAACAAACAAAAACAACAACAAATAAACACAAAGCTTGTCATATTACCAAGAAAATGCAAAGTGTAAACTCCTTTGTCATGTCGGAAAACTTACAAGTTACAGCTTTACCTCAGCACTGACACTGGAGACTCCTTCCATAAATGTTAAATAAACATCTCCTACAGAAAACTTCACCGTGTCAATGATTACACATGTTTTTAATCTATTTATGTGGAGCTTCTATAAGTCCCTGTGTAAGCTGTTACTCTAGAAATGATCACACATTAGAATGACAGAGGTGCTGTTATACAAAATTAATCAACATCTTCTGACCAATCGTAATCAAGTATTCAGCAGTGCTGCGGTATAACACCAAACAAAACATAACACAACTACAAATGAAAAAAAAAAGCAGCACTTTTACACAGAGCACCTTTTCTTTCTTCCCTGAGGGAGAATTGTAAAGGACAATAATAGCGAAGGAGTGGACGAGGAGATGTATTGTGTGATGGAAAAGAAGTCATTTTTCCCACAATGCCATTTCCCCAAAAACCATTTTCTTGCATTTGCAAGGCTGTCTAATGTCTTGAATGACTGCTCTCTGAGAGGAGGCAGAGATTAGGTTTGATTTTTCATAACAGCCACTTGACTGCAGGAGAAGCGGAACCAACAGCAAGAAATCCATCTTTTCAGATGAAGGGTAGAGGGAGGCTTCCTTTAAAATTTGGAGATTGCCTCTACCGGCGCGTGACTCTTTTACATCGCCCTGGCCCTCAATAGAAATTTACCATGACTGCAATAAAGCCAGCATCCCTTCCACATGGTGCGCTGTTGATTCATCGATTCGACGAAGCGATGAGATTAATCAGTCTTCAAATATCACCATTATGACTCGATTTAGGCCAAGCGGTGTCAAAATTGAGGAGCCACATTTTCCCACTTCAGCTAAGCGCTGACCCGTATGAATCAGACAAATTTTTTTTTTTTTTAATAATTCAGTCTGTTGAATAATTCAGTCGCTAAGGCCTGGTATTCGAGCCAGGCAGGACAGTGATGACATCTCGAAGCTGGAAGAGTGAGATGAGACGGAGGTTGAGGAACCCGTGACCTCGCTTTGAGGAATCCCTGACACCTCTCCGATTAGTATTCCCAGCAGGGGCAGGCATGGAGGCAGGTAATTGTGACATGTTTTACATCAATATTGCCCTGTGAGAGGCCGAGAGGCAAGCCGAGTGCACTCAGATGAAGAGAACGAGGGTGATGGCCTGTCAGCTCACTGGAGGTCCCGTGTCAAAGCCGCCTCCTGTCTCCTGACTCCCGCCTCTAACACAAAGCCATGACACAGGCTAATTCAAGCGCCGAGCCAAGACGCTCAATCCAAGTAAGAGAATGAGAGCTTTTTTTTAAAAGGCAGGTTTTACATTATCACACATCGCACACTGATATTTCATTTACTGATGCCTTTTAACCATATATAAATTCAAATTGTTGTATTGTTTGCTAATTTTTGTAATTTTGCATATATATATATGTATGGGATGTGAATCATAATCTCCTGGTGAGTAATTAATAAGACCAATGTGTGTATATATATATATATATATATATATATATATATATATATATATATATACATTGGTCTTATTAATTACTCACCAGGAGATTATGATTCACATCCCATCATTGCTTTAATACCTGTATTCCTTTCTATCATTTTTATTCACTTTCTAATAAAATTTTCTGTTCATGTCAGAGTCAGCCTTGTAGCACTAGTCTAGCCTAGTTAATATTTTATAACGTTCTGGATCACAGATATCATCAGCAATAACAAGATACGTGTTGTAATTTTAGATTAATTATGTCTTTCTTGTAGCTCACAGAAACAAGTCAACATTTCTTTTCAAGTAAATAATTCAGGTAATGCTTTTAAACATTTTCTAACTACATTTTTTAAGTTTTTTTCTTTCATTGTTGGCTGCTGGTAGCAGCACCTTTCATATACTTAAAAAATGAAATATATTTTCATATATATTTATAACACAGCACTACTGAATTCTGTAAGGAGATGCTTATTTTACATTCATGGAAGGAGTCTCCAGTGCCACTGCTTTGTAACAGTCAGAGGTAAAGCTGTAGCTTTAGGTTTTCTGGTTTGTTGATAACAAGCTGCAATTTTTGTTTCATTAATTTAAAAAAAAATAGGAAAAAAGAGAGCTGCTATAACGTAAGAGATAACAAGAACGTAAGAGATAACAAGAACATTAAGTGTAACTATAAATGGATAAAAAGTTGTTGGGAAAATGCTGTGGTATAAGAGGAATAAAACACTTCCGGCTGTGCTGTTACAGGACAGTAATAACTTTGGGGTGGTAAAATGGGACGTGGTTGATTATTTGCTCATAACAGCACATCCTGAAGTATGTTGTTCCTTCAGTTTGCAGTAAAAGAAAAAAGATGCCATGTATTTGGGGCAAAGAGTGTTTCGGGGTTCAATAATTTTAAACCCTATTTTAAAATTAGATTTATAAAATTTTATTTTGTTATGAGAATTTCTCTTCTACTTACAAATACAAATGAATTACTGATTTTTAAAAATTTTGAAAAAAATTTTGCTTCTTCTCTGAACGAGAATCAATTCATCTAAAATTACAACATGTGTCTTGAGGGATAAATCTCACACAAAGATGACCATGCTTGGGAGAACATCACAACACACACACCCACACATACACACACTCCCCCCTCCCTTTCCAGACAGATTCACGGATCACTCTGCTGTGATTCTGCGATTTATAGTCAAGCCGACATGTTTCACCCTCCATTAATAGATCCTACTCGAGCCTAGCTTCAATTAACATGAGGCAATCAATTAGCGGGGGAGAGACGGTGTGTGACCACACCACGGGCTGTACACACTGCAGAGATCGGGAGGATGGTATAGATGTGTGTATGTGTGTGTGTGTGTGTGTGTGTGTGTATATGTGTGAAGGAGGAGGTTGTTTAAGGGTTCAAAGCTGCCCTATGGAGTAAGTTTGATGGACCATAAGTCCAACCTTATTCCCGTTCCTCCCACACAGACTCAAGCATGCGTGTTACACACTTCACCCCAAACACACACACACACACACACACACACACACATACAAGGATCCTATTACAATCATACAAAATTAACGGCTGTGCTATAGCCATGTGTGGGTTGGAGATGTGCTACACATGATCCACGAGTTCTTTCTGATTCTGTAATGACCAAAGCTGAAAAAATATATCTGCGCTTTTCACACTTCTAAATAAGGCACTCTGATTGGCTGTGGTGCGTGGTGCCAGAGCTAAAAAATTACAAAATGTACCATCACCAACAAAGATGGCAGATGAAAAATGATTTATATAAGAGCAATGAGATCTGTTTTCCTAATTTAATGACGCAAAGACACAAAGCGCAATGACTGACTAATGCTAACTTCAGATATGGCAAAAACTTGCCTGAGAATCTTTACACGCTCAGCATTATATACACAGAAACGTCTATCCATCCTGCCATGCTTAATAGTCTACTGTAACTATAACTATATCACAGTGCCGTTGAATACTCGATTCTGATTGGTCAGAAGCAGCTCTGGCTGCAAATCACAGGTTTATACTAATGCACTTGTTCTTAGACCTTATCGTTTCTATAGTAACAGCTCATTCACCAGGACTTTTATTGCAGATGCTCAGCATAAATGGTTTAAGAAACATGTAATCGTTGAGATGGTGAAGTTTTCTGTGAAGTGACGTTTATTTAATATTTTTGGAAGGAGTATCCAGTGTCAGTGACTTTAAGTTTTCCGACACAACAGGGGAGTTTATGCTTTGTGGTTTCTCAGTAACACAAGTTGCATTTTTTTGTCTTATTAACTTCAACAGAGAGGCTGGTGAGGGAACGACTTTATGGAGTTTGTAGCTTCTACAACATAAGGGTTCATAGAAACTCACTTGTTTCACAAACATTTCACAACATTAAATGCAACTGTAAATGGTGATGCGTCATTATTTAATAAATATAAAAAATTATTAGTGTTGGCAGATTGCTGTGGTTTAAGAGGAATAAAACAGCTCAGGAGGAAAAATAATCAACTATGTTTTGACTTCACTTAGCCGGCTAGTTCACTTCCGAGTCAATGTTAGCATACAAGTCTCGTTTGCATCTTCAAAGATTTTCTTCATTGCTAACATAGTGATATCGGAGTATCACAGTGTCCTTCTGTAATCTCGCACACGATCAGAGGAAAGCTACGTCGCTTATTTTATGACATATGACACTAATGGACTTTTTGTTACAGATTTTGCTGATGAACACAATTAGTAACAATACATTTGGATCAGTTGGTGTTGAGTATAGAATCACATCATATTTTTTTATTGAGAAATATTCCATTATATGTTTTTAATTTAAAAATAAACCAACACACCACATCGCCTGGAACCCCCAGAGCTACTACAGCGGTATTTTAAGCAGAGAAAGACGGCTGATCTAGAATCATCTGGCCAATGTACAGTATACTTTGATCCTAGATCAGACCTCTTACTTGCTACGAGTCGAAAAATATGGCCCAAAACTCACACAAAAACTCACAATTTTTAAGTACTTTGCTCCTGAAATGTATTTTTCTTTTGTGTTCTCTCTCCTTCACCATTACCTTATATATTACCTTACATTATATACATTACATGTATTAAATCTCTTACATGTGTGTGCATATATATATATATATATATATATATATATATATATATATATATATATATATATATGTGTGTGTGTGTGTGTATACATACACACATACACACACATACATGAAAACTGGCCCTTAGAATGCATCATGGAACATTTCTCGACTTATTTTGATGTTACAGGTACAAAAAAAAAAAAGAAAAAGAAAAAAAGAGCTGCATGCACATGTCCTTCCTCAGCATTCTTTACTGTCCTGTCCTCCATCTCTCAATTTATCCGTCTGCATTTGTGATGAGCTCATTTCCCTACAGTGGTCGGGTGTCTCGGTGACCCTGCCAGCCTGGAATGAATCAAACACACACACACACACACACACACACACACACACAGGGAGGATCGATGGGCTCCGAGCCGCCCTGTCAGACGCGATCAATACATCATTCCTCCGGTAACGAGGCCGCACCGCACTGCCTCTTCCTCCATTTTATGATTATTTCACTTCTCCATCCTGATCGATCCCTCGCTCGGTGAGCACAGTAGCCGGTGTAAAGCACACTACAATTAGAGCGCCTTCTAATCTTCCCCACTGACCCGATCACATTCACTCAACGCCGTTATATAAATCCCCGCTAACACATGGTAATGAAATCGACAGGGATTCATAAAAGTCGAATCCTTTAAACATAAGACATGAAAAGATCGGAGGTCAATTTTTTTAAGGAACGGATTTCAGTAATAATGGCACTTTATTAGAACAGACAGCAAATAATCATTAGAATGAGTTGCAGAACTGACAGGGTGCATTTGCTGAAAATTTGGGGACAACTCAAATTTCACGGTCCCTCTGACTGACGTTCACGAATCTCTGATCATTAATCATTAATGAGCTGGAGTGTAGACTGATGAACATTTTTGTACAGCATTTAGCCGAGTACAAGTAGCTAGCTTCTATAGCTAGCTATGATCTAAGAAGGCTAAAACCTTGTTACATAGGAGTTCGAGAGCCAGTAGAGCAGAGAACACAATACCAAGATGGATTTTTTTTTGCTGTTAACAGCAAACAGCTTTGATTCTTTTACATCCTTCGACACAGATGACTTTAAGTGCAAACATATTGCAGTCCTCTTGTGATCTCGAGCAGTTGCTAGCGTGAATGTCTACGAGCAGGAAGCAGGCGGAAAAATTACAGATCGATACCTGACTGTGACCGTGTGTGTGTGTGTGTGTGTGTGTGTGTGTGTGTATGTGTGCGTGTGTGAGACCAAAAGCACCACTAAAGCCCTTATAACATGTAACAGACTGTGTAACTACAATGTAAATAAAGAGTAGGTACTTTTATAAAGAAATGTGTATAAAATAAGGGAAATGACTTGGGGTTGTGCTGTTTTTGTTAACATTTCCTGTTGTGGGAATGTCCTTAAAACGAGTTTTGTCTTAGGTTATAGCAGCTAGAAACAGTCATTCACTAGGCTCTCTTTTTTCTCTCTTCTGAACTAAATAAGACAAAAAAAAACAGTTAAAGAGAATCTAGAAAGCGTAAACTCCTCTGTTGTGTCGGGAAAAAATACTGGAGACTCCTTCCATAAATGTTAAATAAACGCATTTCTCCTTACGGAAAACTTCACCTGATCAACGATTACACACGTTTTGAATCTGTTTACCGCCCACCGTCCAAGTCCCCGTCTAGTACAGAAACGGTACCGTATCAGAACGAGCGCGTTAATATAAACCTGAACTACTGTCAGTGCTGCTGTTACAGAAAATTAATCAACACCTTCTGACCAATCAGAATCCAGAATTTAACAGTGCTGTGTTATAATTAATAACACCAGAGTTTCCACTTCTTTTAACGTAATAGGTTTTCAGCAGTGTGTGTGTGTGTGTGTGTGTGTGCGTGTGAGCAAGGCAGGTCATCAGTGTTTTTATGAAGCGTTAGGCAAGATGAAGGGAGAGACCAATGGCTCATTAGTCTTTGTCATCGCTGCCTCAGGCCGGTGCTCTCGACATGCCTGTACCCTGCTCTACACTACGCAGGAATGATAATGTACTCATTCAGCTGTGAGCTGCAGTTTAGCCTCAATCATGTCTCTGAAACACACACACACACAAACAGGCGCACACACCAGGCCTTATTTTTTATTATTTCATCAGCCCAACCATATAGGACCACCATTTTCTGAACAATAACTCATGCTGTAAACAACCAGTAAATAAGTGGACACACTGATAAAGAAGCGAAGCAAACAGCATCCACTTCAATCCTCACTGGAGCCATTTTGTTTGGTTCGTTTGGACTCAATGGCCTCCTTCATCATAAACTATGACCTTACTGTCAACAGCGCTAGTCAGAAAACATGGACGCAAGAAGAAAACGGTCCATCATTTACTTCGAAATATTTCTTATTTCGAAGAGAACTGCGAGATCAGCAGTTAAAATAGATAAATATGCTGATTATAAATTTAAACATCAGTAACAATAACAACAGGAGACTGAGAGCAGTGCAGTGAAGGGTTTGCTTTTCAGTATGGCACGTTTTCCACATCATTAATGAAAAGCAATCCTGTTTGTGTATTCATGTTTTTTCACCAGTATGATTGGTTTATCTTAATGAATGTGGAGGTGTGGATTGCTGCTTGTAACAACTTTGCTTTCTGTAAAAGTAAGATCCAAGTGCAGAGTTTATGTATAAACCTGAAGCAAAATTCGTAGTCGAAAACACAGCCCAGGTCAAACAGAGAAGGTAAAATAACCAGGCAAGCAAATTCATCGAAACTGATGAAAATCACAATGACAAGTCCAGAAATTAAATAATAAAAACCTGAATTCCGACCAAGCGGTTGCTATAAGCGGTTGTTTATGATTTTTAAAATAAATATACAAAATTGCTGTCTTTACTATAATTTGTAGAAAATGTATCAGGCAGTCGCAGGGCGCCCCCTTGTGGTGTGAAAAGAATCGAATATTATGCAACTAACATAAGACGATCAGAAAGAAGCGGCGATCGTGAAGCGTTCGTATCTATCTGCAGTGGAAAAATGCAAAAGAAGAAGAGCAGAAGAAGAAGAGAAATTTGTCTGCTTTCTTGCTTCTGTTTGTCAATGTCACTGAAATGGAAAAAATTAGTAGCTAACCAGCTAGCTATGTGGTATAGAGTGTCTAGAGTAAGAAGTGTCAGGCTAACACAAGGCAAGTTGCTAGCTCGTTACTACTAGCTAGGACAACCGTAGAATGTTGAATCATCCAAGGTAATGGCGTATAAATTCTGTTCATTCTTCCTCCGAAATGTTCAGAAATGGCCATAGGAGGTGGGTTAGTCATGTGATGGGGACCTCTGGTGGTGTGGAGTGGTATTGTCCACGTGAGCTTGTGACACTTCTAAATGTGGATCACATTCACTTCAGAATAATTGTTAAAAAAGCAATCCTCTGCTGATAGTTTTTCATTAAAAAGGTCACGAGACGTAAGTGCAATGCGCTGAAGGCTATTCTTTTTGTCAGCATGTCACAAATTAAAAAGCAACACTCGTTCACATTATTTCACTGGTGCGATTCCTTTTCACTCTACAATTAAATGTGAAATATTTAGTCAGATGAACAGAAGAGAATCGTCTCCAGTGTGTCACTGTGTCATGCAGAAAGAAAGTGGCACAAGTTTGCGCCGTCGTTTTATTTTTGACGTATAATTCGGCATCTGCTAGCGTGTTTCTGTCACGCTTCTAACTTCCGCAACCTCACGGACTACAAACCGTGTCACGTGACTCAGCTGCATGCTTTCGGTCACCTCATTTCTGATTAAACACACCTCTTTCTAATCACACACACGCCGTTTAAATACCCCAGACCTTCGAAATTTCTTCTGCGTCAAAAAAGTTTCACTCTCCTAGCCACCTCCAGTGACGATTCCCTGACTTTTCACTTTGTATTTCTTGTTTTTGACTTTGTTCCATGTTTGCCCTCGTTAACCCCTTATCTGTTTTCGAATTCATTTTTTTTAATTGGTGTTTTTGGATAATTTGTCTGATTTTTACTCAAATAAACCTGCACTTGCATTTGACTCCACTGACTCCATGATGGTTTCATCCCTGAGAACAAGGAATCAACATATTTTCTGGGTTTTATGCAACTAAACATCCTAAAAAAGTGTAATCACAAACACTCACGCTCACACACTTATACACACCTAGGAGTTATTAAGCTTAGACAATTCACACGTTTTGGTGGGAGGAAACCGGAGAACGTGGAGGAAACCCCACATGGACATGCAGAACTCCACACAGACTGTATAAAAAAGTAAAGCAGTAGTAGCAGATTAGCCAGCACATGTGTAAAAGGTGTGTGTGGGTGTGTGTGTGTGTGTGTGTGTGGGTGTGTGTGGGGAAAGGTCAGGTTGATCATAAAGGGCTGATCGTATCACACTGGGTAAATCTCTGTAATCCCATCTGTGCTGAGCATGGGGAGAGCATCATGGAAACACACACACACACACACTCACACACACACACACACACACTCACACATATATACTGAATACACGTTGTTTCCTTGTCACAGTCGAAATGACGAACTTAATGATAAGACAAGTCAAGCGTAATTTTTGGTACTGATTGAACATTTGAGAATGTACATGTGTGTGTGTGTGTGTGTGTATGTGTGTGCATGTGTGTATGTGTGTGTGTGTGTTTTCTGGGTCATTGATGTGTCTCCTATGATGGAGAATGAAGCAATATGTGTGGATCATTGAGTCCTGACAGGGAGCGTGAGTGCCAAAAATTAAAGTGTTTGTGACTATGAGGAGGCCGGCCTGCCCTCTACCATCACACACATACAAACACACACACACACACATACACACACACACGCTTTGATGTGTTGACAGGCCCATTAACGGGCCGATGTCTGTTATTTTATGACCTCCAGCCGCTGTGAAAGCCCTTACAGTCCACTTCAATGCACATCGTCCCCTACGAGTACACAACACACACACACACACACACACACACCATTTACACTGTACTGTTTTCACATCTCTATAAAAAAACACCATAAAGATATCACTATAATTTGAGTCTAAACAAACTAACCTCCCATCAGCGGTTTATTTCGTGTGTACAGACTCAAATGGAGGCCGTTAGACATAAACTCATTTTCTAGAAGCTACACACACGTGGGATCGGTAATAACAGCATGGTGCACGGTAGAATTGCTACACACACGACACGGCCATTGAAGTGAAATAAACATAAACGACTATCAGTGGAGAGAGCAGGGTGACTGTAAAAAGTAGCAGATTTAAACTGAGTGTATTATAACGCGGTATAGTTGACGCTACTTGGTTATAATCTGACTGAAGAATCTATCAAGAATCGGACTGTCGTTAGCTAAAATGCTCTCCACTTCTTATTATTTATTAGCACTAAAAGGCAAGGAGTGATATTTGGCTAAACAAACATGCTCACATGGTGTAACTCTTGAAGATCCTCATGGAGCAGTGCTCCAGCCTGCAATACATATGTCACAGAAACTCCAAGCATTTATATTTGAGACAAATTCAAGGTGTACACATCTACTGATTATTACAATTTTGTTTGCAGATGCATTCAAGATGTAATGTTTTGTGATTACAGCATCATAAACAAAGTTGGATAACGTTAGCTAGCTAAATGTGGCCAATACAGGCAACTGTATATATATATTTCCTAAACAGCATGTAAAGAGTTTTATTCTTCTTACACTGTAGCAATTTGTTAATGCTAACAATTTTTATTTATTAATAAATAATGTCATATATATATATATATATATATATATATATATATATATATATATATATATATATTTTTTTTTTTTTTATCTGTTTAGAGTTACATTTTCCTGTTATCATGTGATATGGTAATATGATGACATTTTCCATTTAAGATTTATGGAAGGAGTCTCCAGTTCACAGCTGTAACTATAGGTTTTCCGACATCGTCAGGACAGAGGAGTTTTTGCACTTTGATCGGGAATGTCATCGGGAACAAGTTTTTTTTTTTGTTTTATTAAGTACAAGAGATAGAAAAATGAGAAGCTGATGAGTGAACGAGTGCAAATTGCTGTAGTGTAAAAGGAATAAAGCACTTTGAAACTTCAGGGTGGTAACAGTATGTCAGCTTATTCACACCAACCCCGTCGTGTTTATTCCTTTCTAATTCCTCGTCTCTGTAATTTGTGACATTTTATTGATTTTATATAGTCTAAAGAAAAAGAAAATTGCTTTACATCCAAATGCATTAGCAATGTGCCTGAGGAAAATTCTGGAACACTGAAGTCTCCTGCTTTCACGAAAGCATCAAAAGATGACCTGAGGCAATGAGAAAACGACTGAATGTTGGGTAGAGAGTAAGACATGTCATCCTGCGTTTACCCTGGACAAACTCCTCTCCGCTAGACACACATGAAGACAAGTGGACATCGGCTCTCCGGTAGCCAGTGAGAGAACACTCATCTATAAATGATATAAAAAAAGAGAAAAATACTTCTTTCGCTAACGCTGGATTGACGTCAATCTGTCCTGACCCAAAGGTCAAAGGGCGAGCCTGTAAGAGGAAGGGATGGAGGACTTTATCTCCACAACATGTGCTTATCAGGACACGCTGACAAACTGACAGAGACACAGAGAGACAAAGGGACGTGCAGGTCAGCCATAATGGACGTCAATTAGCAGCACTTAAGTGTTAGAGTCGAGGCAGAGAGGCAGTGACGAGGGCGGAGGGCAATAAAGGCAAACAAGAGTCACAAAGAAAGCACACAAAGCAGCCTCCATCGAGCTGAATGCACGATTCAATGTCCAAACGCTCGACAGTTATAAAAGCACTGATTCTTCACAGTGTCAACAAAGACAGCGAGTCATTATCGAGGACTGAAAGCACGCCGACATGACGAGACCATCTTTTGTCAGGGAAGAGTCATACTGGCACCCGACGGCTCAATTCATGTCCCTGATTGAGACTTCTTTTAACTTGGAGCACAATTTATTCTCATTATAAACAGTCTATACTCATATTCTCACATACTCCAGCCATAATGCTACTGACATGATGCGTGTGTCATATTTTTTTTTTCTTCAAAAAAGAAAAAAGAACTGTATTATTATGTATCCTTTATTTATCCAAAACATACTTTCACTTAAAATAAAGTCAAGCAGCCATATAAATCCAGTTGTTATGATTAGTTAATATCTGCGTAATCCAGTCGCAATTTGGTGGAAAATTTACATGGAATTGAAATGCAAAAGTTAAAAGTTTTGAGATTTTTTTTTTTCCACTACACCAAGAACTGATTTAGTCTCACCATTCAGCCAGAAAAACTACTACTACCACTACTTCTAAATCCAATATTAAATAAATAAATAAATAAATAAATAAATAATCCCCACTTCTATTACAAAACCAACCAATCAACCAATCAATCATCAATTGGTTAATTAATGAATCAATCATTAATTAATAATCCTACTACTAATAATGCTACTGCTACTAAACTCAAAAAAAAAAACCCCAAACAAACAAAAAAATAAATAATTAAATAAATATTCAACTATTATTACTATTATTATTATTATTATTATGTAAAAAAATGATTATAAAATAAATATAATACTTTAAATTTTACTCACAACATCTACTTTAAAATAGAGAAAAATATCTGGGTTATGATACACTGGTTGTTGTCTAATGAAAACATAGTGAAATAAATGATCCTTGTGTTGCCTGAACAACAGAAATGGGTCTGAGTAAATGTCATTCAAGGGAAATTTAATTTAATATATTTTTTAAAATTATGTATCAATAAACAAATTCAATCCAAACAAAAAACAAACAAACAAAAACGCTACTTGGAATCATTTTCGTCTGCATCTGAATCTCAAACGGCATTCAGTTATCAGTGTATATAATGCACTACTGCGCAGGGTCTTAAACACCTCCATGTTATACGCTATGTAGTGAGCACAGATAGTGAACAGGAAGCCATTTTGGATTTGATTTTTACACGGATGCCAAATATCAGCGGCAAAGAGGACATTTTTGTAATATCTGAAACATGAACGTTTATCATAAAATGATGACCTGATTTTACTTAAATAAGATCTTGCAATCTAACAAAGATGCCAGATAATTTTAACAAACAAACAAAAACAAACAAACAAACAAATACAATACTTTTCATCTGTTGTGATTTAAGTATAGAAAGAACGCATAGTATTGAGTTATTGGTACTGTTTGCTCTGTCTGAGGCAGTAAATAAATCGGCTCATTATAATTCAAACACACACACACACACACACACACACACATCAAACGCCCCCAAGAAAGAGCTAGCTTAACCTCAAAACGCTCACCAACATCTGGGACAAGGCCGAGCCAATGTGAGGGAAAATAGACGAAGGGAAATGGAAGATAGAAGGCCAGAGGAAAGTCCCAGTAAGCCTGTGTGTGTGTGTGTGTGTATGTGTGTGTGTGTGTGTGTGTAGTCGCTCTCTGGCTCTCTGGCAGCAGCTGAAAACAGGTCGATCGATGGCTTTACTGGAGGAATATTTAATCAGAGAGCGGTCCAGCACACTGCTCAGCTCTGCACTCAGAACACAGTCATGTTATTAAGCAGAAAGGAGTTGCAGTGCATTCATATACACACACACACACACACACACACACACACACACAGATGAACAAAATGGATGCGAGGAAAGACAAAAACAGCCACAGAAGATTGAAACGCATAACTGTCAACCATAACGCAAGTATGTTCAATAATGTGCTGGACAGTAGGGTCCATAAAACTCCTGGTCCTCATTACCATTGCGCAAAAATTAAAGTTAAATATATTTCTAGAAAAATTGAAATATATACTCAAGTGGGCAAACCACAAATCTGCTGAATATAAAAAAGGATCAAAGAAATATTTAACCTTAAAGAACCCAAAGAAAGTTCAACCTTTTTCCCCCCAAAAACAAGGGCTATGGGACTATTGCGGGAAAAAAGTTAACAACGTATAACACACCCACAAACACATACAATCAGGTCCATAGGTATTTGGACAGTGACACAATTTTCGTAATTTTGCCTTTGTACACCACCACAATGTATTTGAAGTGAAACAAATCTGCACACTCATCAAGCGCTGGAATACTTACTAAACAAAATGAACATTAATGTAGACACGTATTTGCAATAATCAAGGCTAAAGAAAAGAGCCAAGCATCGCTTCTGCTTTATTAACGTAAAAACACACATTTTGGATCTATTAATGATGAAGATGAAAGATGTGAATTAGAAAAAAAACAGTATGGGTTTTCAGTACAGGAATTGCTGACCTTGTTGGATGGAAAAAATTACACCTAAATCCTACACAGTGAGAGAGAGAGAAAGAGAGAGAGAGAGAGAGAGAGAGAGAGAATTCAGACTCATAGCTTCATGAAGTGAGAATTTCTGACTCGTTTCATTCAGGAAGCTGCTTCTGAGCATCACTGTAACACGGCCATGACAGGACACACTGTAGAGTTTAAAAGTAATTAGAAACAAAGCAGGCGTAGGGGTGGTTGTATGTGTGTGTATGTGTGTGTGTGTGTGTGTGTTGTGTCGTGACATGCCCAGCTCCGTCCTTTTCTGAGCTGAAAACAGTATTTTGTTGGGGTGGAGAGCAGAGCAGCTGATTGAGGTGCTAAATGACAGGAGACACTGATTGGCCGTAAATAAAGGGGAAAGAACATTTAGGGAGTGCATGAAATGTTCGGCTGCCAACCCTGTTATTTGCTGCCTTGGCAACAGACGGGGAGAGAAATATTACTCAGTGTGTGTGTGTGTGTGTGTGTGTGTGAGAGAGAGAGAGAGAGAGAGAGAGTGTGTGTGGATGAAAATGTCTAAGGACATATTTGCACATTAAAATGGTGAAGAAACGCTCTGCTAATCGGAGTACAGTCAGGAGGTCATTGATCGTGTGTGCGCGCGTGTGTGTGTGTGTGTGTGTGTGTGTGTGAGAACTCAGTCTGTGTTTGCTCAGAAAACAAAACAAGGCCAAAAAAAAGGACGGCAGGTTTATCTATCACGGCCATGAGGGAACACCAGTGACAAAACGCTGCTTTGAAAAGCCGTCCATTCAGCTGCAGCAGCTAATGCTAATCCTGCATAACACCACACACACACACACACACACACACACACACACACAGAGCTGCAACTTTGAAGGCTTAAAAACAGTGTCCCAGTCTCCCTTCAAAGCCGCCGTGTTTAACGTTTCCCTCAATGTGCGCTGGCTTTATACTGAAAAATCACACGCATTTCACACGTGATTGACACATGATCATGTGATTAACGTATGAAAAAACATATAAGAGTACATTTCACTATGTCCTGGAATCACACATGTGAATTCAAGTAAACACATGACAGACATCAAGTGAACAATATCTGAAAAATAACGTCAAAATAAAGGAATCATATGAAAAATATCAGGTGTGGAAAAAAAATATTAAATGTGAAAAATCATTACATATGAATATAGATAAATAATATGGAAAAAATGAAACGTGAACATAAATCATGTAAAAAACTTATTGCTGGCATGGACTGAAGATGATCTGAGTCGAATTTGGTGAAAATCGGACGAACGGTCTGAAAGCAAAAATGAGCTTTTTTCATATCTTGTGAGCACTAGGTGGCGCTGTTCTGAAACTGTGCAGGTACCCTCAAGTCATGATGGCTACGACATAGACTAAGTTTGGTCTAAATTTGCTAAAGTGTTACAGAGATATAGCCTCACATCCATTTAGGCATGCTCACTGTCAAATTCGTTCACGCGTTATTTGAGAAAAGTTTGACTCAACTTGAGTTCCATCATTTTTTGTCCGCATGGTCCGAAGATGATCTGATTAGATTTTTCGTGAAAATTGGACATACGGCCAAGGAGGAGTTCAAAAAAGAAGGCTTTCAAAGCATTTCAAAATGGCAGACAGCAAGTTCGGCTGACCATGGCATAATTGGTAACATTATTCTTGGCATCACCCAAGGGATCTACGAAGACCAGTCTCATGACAATAGACAAAGGTAGTCAAAAGCTATTAGCATTTTTTGAAATTGCATTATAACTTTTGACCACAATTTGGTGCAGTCCTGAAACTTTTCATGATTTTACGATTTTATAAACCGTTCAGGAGTTATAAGCAAAAATATGCTTTTTTTCATATCTTGTGAGCACTAGGTGGAGCTGTTCTGAAACTGTTCAGGTACCTTCAAGTCATGGTGACCATATACTAAGTTTGGTCTGAATATGCTAAAGCATTACGGAGATATAGCCTCACATCCATTTCAGCGTGCTTGTCATCAAATTCTTTTGCACGTTATTCAAAAACGGCTTGACTAATTCCATAATTTTTTTTGGTGGCATGGTCTGAAGATGATCTGATTTGTTTTTGGTGAAAATCGCACGAATGATGTAGGAGGAGTTCAAAAAAGTAGGTTGCAGAAAATTCAAAATGGCAGAAAATCTAGTCTGGCAGAAATTGAAACCGTGGTATGCAATCGACTTGGCACGAGCCAAAGAATCAGAGGAAAAAAGAATTTTGTTTTTAGCCCTTACTGTTCAAAAATTATTAGCATAAAAATGAGTGAAAATTTGACCTGTTGGTGGCGCTAGAGGGTTTGAGATGGCAAATCCAAATTTTCTTTGGTAACAATTCAAAGTGTTCTCTTTCTGTGTGCCAAATTTCATAACTTTCCTATGTCCGGTTCTATGGGCTGCCATAGACTCAAAAGTGAAAGAAGAAGAAGCAGAATAATAATAATAACATTAACGATTACAATCGGTGCCTGCGCACCTGCAGTGCTTGGCCCCTAAAAAAATCACGTGAAAATAGTGAAATAAAAATCATCTGTGAAAAGAAATAAAAGATGTAAAAAATGTGAAAATAAATAAAAATGTTTACAAAAATAATGTGAAAATAACTAAAACTAAAAAATCACATGAAAATAAATATTGTTTTTAATCACATGAAAATAAATTTAAAAATGTGAAAAAAATACAAAAAAAAATCACATGAAATGCAAATGTGGAAATAAACATGAAAAATCGTACAAAATGTAAAAAAAAACAAAAAACAATAAAAATAATTTTAAAAAATGTTTTCAAAAATCAAGTGTAAAAATGACTGAAAAACATTGTAAAAGAAAGTGAAAATAAAACGTAAATACATGAAAAAAAAATCACATGTGAAAAAAAAAAATTTAAAAAACGTACACTACATGCAAAGTGTGATGATTCCCATGTAACGTTTGTGTGACTTGTGTACGGTTTTCCCACTCTTATCCGTCCTTCCTGTTTGCTCCCTCTTGTGTCCATGTCTCTCTTTCCCCCTCTTCAATTCCTTCTCCCCAGTGATGGATCAGTTCATTCGCTCCGTAACCCCCCTCTCATGCGTCCTCTCATTCACCACAGGAGGAGTCTGGCCCTTTTCTCTTTTTAAACACCTTCTATCTATCATGCTGGGAGGACTGGGAGCAGTCGCGCGTCCCCTCTCGCACTCTCACGCTCTCGCACCTCCCCTCTCCGTGCAATCACCAGGCATCAGGATGAAATATGGTAAAAGGTAAGATGGGTCCATTTGGGCCCTGATGGTTGCTGGGGTGTCTGTCTCTCTCTCTCTCTCTCTCTCTCTCTCTCTCTCCATCCCTCTCTTTCTTGGGACGGTTCTGTCTCTCTGCCCCAGGTGACAGTGCTAAATACTCTCGTCTCTAGGGGAG
This sequence comes from Pangasianodon hypophthalmus, assembly GCF_027358585.1. NCBI lineage: Eukaryota > Metazoa > Chordata > Actinopteri > Siluriformes > Pangasiidae > Pangasianodon > Pangasianodon hypophthalmus. The sequence continues at coordinate 22,866,189 of NC_069723.1, read as the reverse complement.
TGTATCACCTCTCCATTTATTTCATAAATGAATGTTGCCTGGGAAGATCAGTAGGAGTCTGATACTCCTTAAGTGTGTGTGTGTGTGTGTGTGTGTGTGTGTATGTGTGTTTGTGTGGACTATATGAAATAAAATAAAAAATATGTTATGAAGTTACTATAGTCCACCATAAGGTTTTGGGTCAATATGACAAAATTAACATCAAAATAAATGAACCTTATGAAAAAAATCACCTGAAAATAAATGAAAATATACAAAAGTCACGTGTAAAAATAAATAAGTAATGCGAAAAATCATCATTTGAATGTAAATAAATAATGTGGGGAAAAATAAATGTAAAAATAAATTATCAAAAGTGTGTAAAAAATCACATATGAATATAAATGAAAAAATGTTTAAAATAAAATCATGTGTGAAAATAAATAAAAATGTGAAAAATCATGACACTGTGACATAAATAATCATAATATCACTATTACAGTGTCATATTGCCCATCCCTACTATGCAAGTGTGCGTAAGAGAGTGTGTGAGTGTGTGTGTGTGTGTGTGATTGTGTGTGTGTGTGTCTACCACACACACCTCCAGGGGTCAGTGTTACTAAATAATCAGCAGTTAATCTGCGCAGACCGGACACATGGTGCAGCGGATGCGCATGTGAGTGAGGAAGAAAGTGAATGAATAAGATTCTTCTTTTGTCATTGCACAGGGAACGAAATTTACTTGTGCGGAAGTGAGGAAGACAACCTCATTTAAATGAAATGAGGAAGAAACCTTGAGAGGAACCAGGTCTCAGAAGGGAACCCGTCCTCTTCTGGATGACCCCGGACAGTACGATTACAAATTATACATCATAAATTATGAGTTGAATGCAGCATTAGTTGATTGTGTGTATAGTTAGCTTGGGTTTGCTTATTATTTTGGCTCAGTTGGCTATTTATAAAAAAAAATATTTATAAAGCAAATGCACCTCCCCTTTAATTTTGTAGGTTCCTGTCTGACTTAGATTGGGCCATGACAAATTCGAGGCAGTGTGGTGCCACTCAACCTATTTTGAACAAGTGATATTGATACAGTTGGAATTCATTTGATTAAAATGAAAGAAGTCATAAGAAAAGGTACAACCAGTAACCCCGCCCCTAACCTCAACCTTCTTTTTTCTTTGATTTTTTCCTCCCCGATTTTCTCCGTAATTTACTCTTGCTCCACTTCCACCCACCAGTTAGCTCTCTCTTATCACAGTTCGACTACCAACCACCCGAGAGACATGAAACCAGGACTAACATAAATCCTACAAAGTAATAAACACAATATCCCTATGAAGAAATATACTGTATATAAGTATGAAAATGCTTAAAATATGCATTATCTTCAATTAGTCACCCTTCATCCTTTCTTGGCGTCTGTCAGCTTCTTTCTCTGAGCCTGTATTTCCCAAATCTACAGTACCTCCAGCGCCCCATGTCCTCAGCAGAGCTAAAGATAGAGGATGGAGTGAAGAATCCAGATTACTCTACTCTCTCTAGACATTATTAGGCAATATGTTGCAATTAATTGAATTGTGGGGCTGACAGTGCGCGGGGCACCAAGGCAGCATTTCTCATTAGCCTTAGTGCATTCCCTCTGTCACCTAATGAACAATAACGGAGTTCTCAGACACAAATGCCATTATGGAGATACCATGCGAGCGCCTCACGCCATAATTGGCTGGATTGCTATCATTAAAAGGGGAGGGAATTCGTCAGAAAGCGATAAGTGGCAGTTATATAAAGAACATATGTGATCCCGTGATGCTCAGACTCAGGTGAGAGAAAAGACTATGACTACGAAGAAGTGAATGAAATTACTGCACCCAAGATGCACGTTTCCATTTAAGTGAAGAGAGATCTTCAGTCTTCTTCAGAGATCTTCCTGTCTGATACTTTTGAGTGTTTTGTTTAGACAACAGTCTTTACTCCGACTTTGCCATGCCCTAGAATATTGCAATAACCAATTACAGCTTGACTTGAGCTGTTAACACAGGCAGGAATTTAGCAGCTTGTCTCGTCTCGCACGTCCCCATGAGAAGCGTCTACAACTGCTGCTCAAGTCTGCCTGAGTCACGTCCAGGGCCGCGCAAACAGCTGCTGTTATTTGCTTTAATCTAGCTGAAAAACACTGATGTGTCTGGAATAGCAAAGAATCAATAAGACCAACAAGTGCGACTTGCTTCTTTATTCTTATTCTGATTCTCAATTTTGACTCAGTGAATCAGGAGGATGTCTTTCACTGTTACTTGCAGAGAAGAATACTACTTTAATCTGAGTTAAGCATTGTTTACAGTATACAAGATTTAAAATTCTTAAGATAATGAGCATCACAGAGTTTCCTAAAATTTTCCTGAAGTTTCAGTTAAATTGAAAAAAAAAACAAAAAAACAAAAACAAATACAGATCACACACTAATGACAAGGGAGATCACACATCCATGACACATTAACGTTTTACCAATCTGAACCCGGTTTCCCAAAAGCATTAAAAAGATCTTAACCGGTAGAGAGAGTATTCCATGTGATGCTTGATCTACCATTTAACCATAACAATGCATTTAGGAAACTCAGCCCTATGTGAACACACCAAACTCATTAATAAATACATGTACCTATTATTGTCTAGGAGATGGTGAAAGCTAGATAAACATGGAAATCTCACTCAACTGGTTCAAGGTCTTGACAATTGCAAGCTTGTGCTCCTGCCACAACTTGATTAGTATGTCCTCCATCGAGAAGCTCAACTGCAGTCATAAATACCTGTCGACAAGGAGACTCTCTGACCTGCTTGAAACTTGACAAGGAGACTTTGTGACTTGTCTGAAACTCGACAAAGTGACTCTCCATCTTGCCTAAAACTAGACTAGGTCACTGTTCAACTTTCCAAAAAACTCAAAAAGTCGTAATTCCGATTTGCTTAAAACTCGAATAGGATCCTCTACAACTTTCCTTAATCTTTACAAGGAGATTCTCTGTTTTGCATCACAGTGGACAAGAAGACTCTACGACTTGAATGAATCTTGATAAAAAAGACTCTCCGGTATGGCAGAAACAACAAGAAGGCTTTCTGGCTTGTCTGAAACTCGATTAGAAGACTTTCCAACTTGATAGAAACTCAACCAGGAGACTCTGACTTGCCAGAAGCTCCACAATGAGACTTTTCGACTTGCCAGAAACTTGGCCACGAGATTCTCTAACCAGACACTAGATGAGGAGACTCTGACTTCCAAGAAACTTGACAAGCTGACTCCAATTTGGCTGAAACTCAACAAATAGACTCTTTGCCATGCCTGCAAATCGACAAGGACACTCTCTTCTCACTTCGCAAGAAACCTGAAAAGGACACTTCGATTTGCCTGAATCGTGACAAGGTGACTCTCCAACTTGTCTGAATCTCAGCAAGGAGACTCTCTGATTTGCTTCAAACTTGACAAGGTGACTTCCTAACTTGCCTGAACCTCAACAAATAGACTCTTTGCCACGCCTGAAACTCAACAAGGATACTCCCTGACTTGTCAAAAACTGTCAAAAGGAGACGGTTTGACTTGTCTAAAACTTGACAAGGTGACACTGACTTGCCTGAAACTCAACAAGGAGACTTTTTGACTTGTCTGAAACTTGATGAGGAACTCTCTCAGTTGCCTGAAATTTGACAAGGAGACTTATTCAAAATGCTGCAGCCAAGGACTGACCAGCTTATACTGAAAATAGAGGATATAGATGCTGTGTACATTTTCACTGAAACCTGAAATATTTAAGACAGACTAAGAGTCGAGTGAGAGTGGGGTGGGGAAGTTAATATGCTGAGGGCCTAAGGGCTTATGATAATGTTTTTACGGCTAGCATCCCATGTGTCAGACATTGTCATTCACCTGACTGGCAGCCTGTGCTAACTTTCTTCACTGCCCATGATTTTCTCCAGCGCAACGAGAGCCTCGTTAAGTCCCTGCTGTTTTTTTTTTTTTTTTTCCCGCTCGTCTGTTGGTCAGGGAATTCTGCTAACAAGGCTTCATGTAGGCTTCCCATTGCACCTAAAAATACAGGAGTTCAGCTGGAGTTCATGTTCAAGTTACTCTTTAACTCCTAAGGTTTCCATTCACTTGCAGCTTTTTGTGAAAGGAGAATGTAGTAGGTTATTAAGATTCCACGCATGCCTCGAAGTGACAGCAAATATCAATTAAAAAAAAAAAAGCTCAGTCTTCTTCTTCTTCTTCTTCTTCTTCCAGGCTTGACAAAGATTAGATGAACTGTCAATATGTAGGATTTTCATTTAGCAGTTAATTCATCTGTGAGAGTGATTTTGATCTGATCACGCAGTGTATTGAAACAGTGTACTGTGTGGTTCAAAAACATTTCTGGGAATGTGAATGCATAGGAAATAGAAATAGAATAGATGAAAAATCCATTGCATAATGATATTCCAGTCATGCTCAGTGGTTTCTTCAATAGCCAGTGTGTGCATTATGTGGCTTTTCTACCCTCTGCCTAAAGCATGCAAACCACAGGTGTGAACAAACACAGGCTCACAAACACGGGCTGAGAATAATTACCAGTCTACAGTAGGCCCGGCTCACACAGTCACGCATGTCTGTACGTCCATGCGAGTGGTTGGGTGCGCCTGTGCATAGGGCTAGTCCTTAACGACTTATCAATCAGTTCTGCCTCTTACACACTCTAATTTAAAATAAGTGCACACACAAACACAGTGGAATACTTTTCTGAATTTCTGTCATTGCACAACAAACCATATCTGTCTCACGGGCACGTCTACATTCCCTCTTCGCCCAAACTGCTTCACGCTAGTCAGGAATAAGTCAAATTATTTGCACTAAATTTTAACCAAGTATCAAAACCATATAATCTACCTGAAGGCAGTCAAGTTAGTTATAGGCAGCATATGCTAATTTAATAAAATACTTTTTAAATTGTGTAGCAATTCTTTAAATAATTTTTAATAACTACATGCTTCATATAGTTCATTGTTTTGCTGTGTTCAAAAGTTTGTTTTCCTGTCAGAAACTGGACCATGTAGGTAAGAAGAGCTAATCAGATTGCTGCCTTTGAAGTTCTGAAGCTTGTGGCCAGAAAAGTGCACAAAAGACTCTGTATTCTCTGACCAGAGTGCCTAAGGCTGAGACTATAGGCTTACCAACCACCGGTCCAGTTAATAAATCTCCACTGTATCACCTTATACTATATATCTATATAACAAAACATGTCCTGTTTAGTTCTCATTGCGAAGTCTTGCCATTTTTCTCAATGTGTGTTACAAGGATTTTTTCTTCCAAGTTATATTTCGTCTATTCCTCTTAAACTTTTGTGCTTGTTGGATATCTGTAGTAGCCTTTTAGCATTTTCAACGAAATTTGGTGGTTTTAGAAATGCTCAGCACTTTCATTATCTTCCATCTTGACTAGAAACAACTATCTGATAGAAAAATGAACAATCTTACGCACAGTGTGGAAAAATTACATAAACTTCTATATCTTTTATAACACACCAAATCTATTATATCTTTTATATTATAACACATCAAAGTATGCTTCTTTAATCACAACACCAAACAAATAAACTGCATTCAAGGTTGATGTATAAATAGAGGAAGTGATGTGAATCAACGCACACTCACACATATTTCTTAGACACACACGCATGCAGGCATGCATAGACGCATAGACACACAGAAACATACACACACTCCCTCGACCCTCTAGCCATTGTGTAGCCCTGCCAAGCGCCAGCAATTTACACTGCAGATAAACATAGTGTGTGAATGTGGGTGTGTGAACAAAGAAGGCCCTCAGCAGCTGCTATCAGTCTACTGGCCTGAAAGCAGCGAGTGTGTCTCAATCACCTCCGGTTACCCATAGCAACGACCCTGATGAGATTAATCCAAAAAAAAAAAAAAAAAGTGAGGCTATGTGGAGGAGAGTTTGTATAAGTGATATAGGAGGAGAGCCCAAGACAAAGAGAAAGGGAATCATGGGAATTATTCAGAATTACGCTCAATGAGACATAAGTAATGTATTAAATGTATTTTCACAGTAAGCTAGGTTCGCTAGATAACTTTCACTCGCTAGGTTCATTAAAGAAATGTGAGCAGGATGAGCCACATCTGCTGGTTAGAGTGAAGCTTACTCAAGATTAGCCTCACCCACTTTCAATCAAAACAGAAAAAATCTGATTTAGTAAATGTAAACATTGACATGTAACCAATAATTACTGATTTATAATACAGCTTGTACCCACAAAACTAACGATAATCTTACGACAAAGCAGATTGAGGTTCACTATTTAGGATTTAACTTGAGGTGATGCTAAGCTTCAGCACAAAACTAAATGAAAACTTTCATACAACAACTATGTTTTAGTTGGATGTCTGCATTTGGGGTAAAGGGAACACTTGGTAAATTTTATAATCTGGCTAAATTATTTGTTTAAAGGATATAAATTAGATTAAAGAGAACATAAGAGAGATAGCAGTCATAGTCATAAATTTATTAGCTAGCCCACCAGGCAAGTTAAAGCTCCGATGTGCTGTCCAATTCCATGTTGTAGTTAGCTGTTAATCTAACTGACCTGACTAAAAAGTGGTACCGAACATTATAATAATAACATATGGCAAGCTAGTTAGCTAGTTAGCTAGCATTACTCTGGACTAAAGGGAAATGTATGTGTATATGATTATTATTCTAGTCTAAAAAGTTAGTAATGTAGCAATTCACCATCAAAAAGTCACTGGCCAATATTTCAGCTATGAGATATGGAGTCACATCGCTGGATAAAGATATTAATCGAGTCTGGCTAGCATCAGTTCATATGTTTAACTGTGAGGTGCCTTCATGTAGTGAGCAAGAGGACTTGCGCTGGAGTTTATTTTTGCTCGGTTTCGTCAGCGTTTCAACTAGAGAATTTCTTAAAAATCATTTTACCATCTACCAGATCGCTCCTTGGCTGATGTGGGTGGAGCAGCGGGTGGTGGGATTCGGAAGCGTGCACTATAATTACAGCATCAAAGAACAATAAAGGGTGCGATTTCTTTTTCTTTTTCTGGTTGTTGAACCTACTTGCCTACCGGGCAACTACAGATAAAAAGTGAATAGCTGCTTGTCCCAGGTATAATATAAGTGAGTGTATTATGAAGTGTGTGTGTGTGTGTGCGTGCATGAAGCTAAACCTCATTTAAACTTTGCCTGTTTGCATTTAAGCCAATTGAAGCCACACAACTGCTTTTATTTTCACCTCCAGCATCCTGGAAAGCTTTAAACCCACATGCAAGGCCTCCCTCAGCCACACACACACACACACACACACACACACACACACACAGCCCTGCCGCTTCTTATAACACACATATGAAATCCTGTTGCGAGTGTTATAGTGTTCTTTCCTCTTTGTCTCAGCAGGAATGGACTCACAGAGAGGAGAAATAAAGGCACTACTCTCAGATTATGTTATAAAATGAAAAACTAAATGAATTAATTAATGAAAAAGTGTAACTTTTAATCCAATTATAATCCATGATGAATGACAAACTTGTCACAAATCTATGAGCAGATTAAAGATCAAAGATTAAAGTCGAACTTACCTATAGATGGAGAGGAGACCGCCGGCCAAGGATACATGGAAGAGGAAGAGGAAAGAAAAGAAATGGTTAATTTTTTCTTCTTGTTCAGGAAATTATAGCTGGGTTATGTAGAAGTTACACGCTCTCACACAGCTGCAGCATCTCCAAAAGTAATGAGTCAGAAACCAAAGGAGCATTGAGTGGAGTTTTTAGCGGGTGTTAGAGCGCTACAACACACACACAGCCATGAGACTCTCCCCTCAAAATCTCTTAAACCTTCGACCTACAGAGCTGACAAAACTCACTTTCAGCCTAAAACAAAAGTGTCATCCTAAAACAACACACATTTCCTCGGAACACCGGGCCAAACATTAGAGCAAACGCTGCAATGGTAGGCTTGCATTAGTGTGTGTGTGTATGTGTGTGTGTGTGTGTGTGTTGGGCTTTGAAGCAACAAAAACCTATGTCTATCCAATGTATCTGTAGTGTGTGTGGTTACCATGGACCAAAATTTCCATTTGTCTCCCTGCACTAAGAAAAGAACAGAAAACCACTTTACTCCAAGCCTATTTCTAGGTTCTATTAATGCACTCATTCTAAAATGTTAGCGTTTCTACGGTAACATCCGGGGACTTTACGGCAGACTCTCCACATAATCCAAGCCTAATAATAAACAGAATTAAAAAAAATGCTGCACAAAGAAAAATCATTTAATCATTGATATGGTGAAATTTTCTGTGTGTAGACTTATACGTAACATTTATGGAAGGAGTCTCCAGTGTCAGCGCTTTGTAACAGCCAGAGGTAAAACTTAATTTACGTAGTTTTCCGACATCTTCAGGACTGAGGAGTTTAAATTTTTTGTGGTTTCTGTCTTATTCATTGCTGAAGAAAGAAAATAAGAGAGGCTGGTGAGGAAACGACTGTTTATAGCTGCTATAACATAAGTGAGAAGTTGTTTCACGGACATTCCACAACGGATAAAAAATATGACGTGTCACTCATTCATAAATAAAATTTTAATTGACAGTGACGTTGCTGTGGTATAAGAGGAATAATACACTTTAAAGTGTGCTGTTAAAGGAAAATAACCAACTTCAGGGTGATAACAGTAACTTGGATTCATCACACCAACCCATTGTTGATTATTTTTCTAGAACAGCATATCCCAAATTGTTTACTTCCTTACATAATTGTATTTACTTCCTTACATAACAAAACCACATTATAAGCAAGTTAGCCGAGCAAAAGAGCAAAAAGGTTCTCTCTGAATTTGCTGTGTGATTAAATGAGCTCGTCAATGCCCCAAAAATGTCACCGCTAATCAGCAGAAAGATTCCTCGTAAGTGAAAAAAGGAATGGGCCGATGGCAATAAGCAGCGCTCAGGCAGAGATAACCTCCTGTAGGTCTCTCTCTCTCTCTCTCTCTCTTAATCTAGGCACTTTTCTCTCTCTCTCATCTCCATTGTAGAGCATTGAGTCTTATATGAAAGCAGTTATATGAAAATGCCACCTCCACACATGCCCTCTCAGCTGCTGAACATGAAGCTTCACTTCTTTTACATCTCGTCTCTTACTTCTTTTTGCTACATTTGAGAGCAGACAGCCAGGCTTTAGTATTTTTGTCAGTTTCCATATGATAAACTCTCAGCTTTAAGCTCTTCAGAGCTACGAAATCAATAGCATGGTGAAGGACAGAGTGGTGTATTTGACACAATGTCAAATTTTATTACAATCAAAGTCCTTCTAGTGAAGTCTGTCCACTCGGCGGCCATCTTGGTGACACAGCTGGGCAGTTATTCTCAGTCGTACATCCTGGGTCATGTCTACTGGAATGGGGAGAGACCTATAAACCTTAAACGAATCAATAATATGACACATATTTGGTTAGAATTTGTCTAAAATGGCATGAATAATTTGTTGTCTTTGGCTCCAATAACAACAATGACCCAGTAAGTTAGCTTCCTAGCCAGCATACTAACATAATATCATAAGTAATGTAAGTTTGTTTGTTTAAAGTCACAATTCATATTTTTTTTTTTCTTGAAACATTTATTACTGCCTCTGGATGTCTTTCATTGTCTTTAATGATGATCTATAGATGATGTTTTAGTGCTAGCTTTGCCATTAGTAATAGTCCTTAGGGATGCACTGATACCAAAAACTGGTATTAGGTATAAGTCCATTACCATGCTCATTTACTCATACAACATGTACTCCAATACCAACATCCGATACCAGGTGATACTCCGTGAAGTGCCAGTGAACAAAAATGACATTGTTCATTAGCAACAACGATGCGTGGATGTGTTTCCCGATTAATGATGTCTGACAGAACGAAAACAAAAATGTACTTTACTTACAAACATGCTTTTCCAAAGTGAAACAAAATCCACTCAAATCCTGGAAAAAGCTGACAGCAACTTTACACCAGGAATATTTTTTATCTTTTTTTAAAAAAAATAAAAGCACCACTTTGCATGCGTTCTCAAATCAAGCCCTGTATTTAGATTTCAATACATCACACAGTAGGTCTGTCACAAAGCAGGTTTACTGAAATCCGAGAAAAAAGCTGAAGAAAAATTAGGAAGAAACCCAAAGGAGAACTCGGACACAGAAATTATCCTCGTCTGGCTGGTGACAAATAATGGGATTACATGGGAAGAGTTTCAAAAACACAAGAGTAAAGTAAGCTCATTGTCAAGAAATGTAATTACAGCCCAATTTAAGTAAAGATACAATAAGTTGTGGTATAAGAAGCCATCTATATATAAAGAATGATAAACACGAGAACATGGAATTGGCAGCATCCTGAATAAATGCGATTAAAAGCGCACCAGTATATCGTCTCCATCTCAGCATTACGAAACAAATCGCTTCATCTCGGGATCTTGCACCGACAGCATCTCGGATAGCAGGAGTTTTGTACAGCTCAGCAAAAAGATACAACAGATCGTTAAGTCTGTCTGGAGCACACAGTACTTGACATATGGTGTATATGATAATCATAATGCAAGCTGAGACTGCTGCACGCCTAAATATAGCGGCTTAACTCGAAACCGAGGGCCAGAAGGCAGCACAGGCATGAGGGCACCCTCAGACATTAACGTTCCTCCATTACACCTGAGTGAATGAGGAAAAATGCCACTGATAGCTTCATTTTAATGTAATTTTTTTATATAGGGCTAGAGTCTGAATAAACATGGGGGCTTTCAGGCTCACAATTCTAGACCCTGATATGGTGCAACTAGACACGGTGCATCATAAAAGTGATAAATTCACTGACGCCAAGCTGACTTTGTAGGAAATTTGTATGAGTGAGCCTGACATAGTTGAACTTTGTTAATTTTTATATGAATGAGGTAACACTTTACATTATGCTTCCCTTAAGTAACATTATTTACTGCATCAGTGAAAATTAACTAACTGTAACCTTCTGTATTAAGTAAGGAATAAAATACTTGGTGTGGTGCTGTTTTAGGAAAGTAATCAGTAATGGGGTGGTGTGTTGAAGTCAAGTTACTGTAACTATGCCAAACTTGATTATTTTCCTATATCAGCATGGCCTGAAGTGTTTACTGCCTCTTATACGACAGCAATATGCCAGTGATTACAATTTTTATTTATTAAAGAACATGTCATCGGTTTTATCCATTTACAGTTAAGTTAGTTCCTGTTCTCACTTATGTTATAGCAGCTATAATCAGTCGTTCCCTCACCAATCTCTTTTTTCCTCTCTCTCTCTTACAGTGAATATCAATTTAGTCACAAAAGAGACAACACTCAGAAGTGTGTATGTTGATGTTAACATATTGTACCTTCAATATCATATCATCCTACTGCCCAGGCTTTAACAACAGATTTAATATTTAAAGCTACAAAGCCTAAAGAACGGATAAATAGTGAACACTGGCGACATTTTTCCCAATCTAAGAAACTCCAAACAAAAGAGCGCTCATTATTTCAAACATAACTTTAAAAAACTGGTCGCTCTTAAGTGCTTTTTTGTGCTTTGTTGTATTTGACATTTGTTTAATATGTCCTTTCATTTAGAAACAAAGTGGCATGTTGCGTTCTGGTCTTCATAAAGCTAACTCTCTGGGCAAGCTTTATAATAATTTATTGCACACATGCCAGTTTCATTTCAGTCAGCGCTCCAATGACCCTCGCTATGAAGCCCATGGGGAACAAGCCAAGCTTTGGTTGTGGGTTTTGAACGCCTTGAAGGCAAGACCATAGTTTCTGCAAGACCACCATTATGTCTAGTTCACCCTCTCGCTTGCTGTAGTGCCATAGCTGAAAATCTAACACTGTACATCGTGGGAGAGAGAGAGAGAGAAGCGTGGAGTGGCTAGCATATGTGCGATCGCATGTGTGCAATCATTAGCGGAGCATGTGGGCCAAAGCAAGCAGAGGACTCCGATTGAGCCTGATCAAAGTACTTCCTGCCGAGCGGGTAAAACAAAGACCTTATTGTAGCTGTTTCTGAAGAACGAGAAAACGAGTATGCAAATGACATCTGAGAGAGGGAGAAAGAAAGGAAAAATGTTACACTAGCATAGAAGGCATGAATATACTAAGCCAAGTAGCAAAAGGTGAGAATCTCGTATCTTATTCTTCATCTAAAAATATACAACCGTACAGTTTTCTCTTTTCTTTTTTCTCCAGCACACGGCTACATAATTTACCAAACACAACAGAATTAGTGGCCAGTAAAGTCTACCATAGGATTTGTCAAGAGGTTCATTCATTCATTCATTTGTTCATTCATTCATTTATTCATTAAGAGCACTTTATCCTGGTCAGAGTCATGATGGATCCAGAAACATTTTAGTGATCCCTATCAGAATGTAACGACAGACTGCAGCAACTACGGATGAGCAATATATAAAGAATAACACACTCTGAGTTGTGCTGTTATAGGAAAATAAACAACAGCAGGGTAGTTATGTTGAAGGAGAGTTACCGTTATCTCCACAGATGTGCTTTTTTTTCCTATAACAGCATGTCCCAAAGTGTTTTATTCCGCTATACAACAGTATGTTTCCAACAACAATTTTTACTTATACAACAACACATTGAATTTTTACTCGTTAATAGTTACGCTGATGATGCGAATCGAGATTTGGATACAAACTCGAGCAGTAACAAATGTGAGCTAGTTTACCAGTAGTTAACTAGCTAGCTAAGTTTGCTAAGTAAGGAAAAAAACAGTTAATGATGTGACGATATAGTGTTTTATGCCTCATTACATTGTTATTTATTAAAGATTGACACATCATACTTTTTAAAATCAGATTAATGTTTTAGAACGTCTGAGAACCACGTTATTATTTACATTAAAACAGCTATAAACAGCCGTTCCTTTACCAGCCTCTCTTTTAACCTTTCTTGAAAGTTAATGAAAAAAAACTGTAGCTTGTTATGTGACAGAGCAAACGCAAAGCATGAAGTAATCCCTCGTAAAGACTATTCCGACTATCCCGGGAATACTGGGAGGTGGGAATACACCTGGATGGGATTTAGGGCAGCAAACACATTCACACTTAGAGGCAAATTAGCATAGCCAATCCACCTCCTGGCATGTTTTTGAGAGGAAACTGGAGTACTTGGAGGAAACTCTCACAAACACAGAGAGAACATGAAGCACTAAACCTCCACGCAGAGAGTAACCTGAACTCTGTATTCCTTGAGCTGTGAGGCATCAACGCTCTGTTTTCAGAAATAAGTATTCATTAAACAGCAATAAACTTACAGTCCACTACAGTGAGGTTTCTGAGGACCCAGCTACCAAAAACCAGAAAAGCTGTACATGGCATGATGGGATGGCAAGACACCATGATCGCTCTCTCTCTCTTCTCTCTCTCTCTCTCTCTCTCTCTCTCTCTCTCTCTCTCTCTCTCTCTCTCTGTTTGTCCTGTGGTGATGAGTTTCGCAGAACGTTATGGCAGTAGACAGTACGGGGCAGCTGAGAGCTCAAGGCCATGGCGGGAATTGACCACAGAGCAGAATTACAGGGCAGAACTCAGCAAAGTCACCCCACCTAGAACCCAACACCATCTTCTCCTCCATTGCTCCACCTTGATTGCCTGGCATCCACATGGAGCAACTATATGAAACCAGAGAGCTAAAAATCAAGCAATTTATAAGAAACATGCCAGAACTGCTGCGATAATAAAATGAGAAACAATAATGTTCTCAGATCAGCATTCGATAAATATCCGAACGTGGAAAAGACAACTGACTCTACTTTAAATTGCTCACATTTCTTTCTTACTCAGTCCAGCTGAAAAGAGGAGAGCGTTACAAAGCCTTAATCACTTTCAGCACAGCCTAATTTGCAAAAAGACAGAATGGTTTTCTTCTCCCCTACCGAGGAACATTTCACTCTCCTCCATTAACAGGCTCCAGCTGCCTCGTGTCCTTCCAGTGTAAATAGAAAGGGCCATCAAAGAGCATATTTCCTTTCTCCTCAGTCCATTTGCCTAATCCTGATGAGCCACTGGGGAAAGGAATATATTATGGGTGTGAGGACGTATTCTCTGTGTTTTATTCTTTTTCTCAAGGACCAACTGTCCCAAAATAATGGGGACATACTGCAGTTTTGGAGACCTAATTGTTGAGTGAGAAAGTTTGCATACCCTGAGGACATAATTGAGAAGACAAAGAAATTTATTTTATAAATACAAGATGTTAGGTTTCAAAGCTGTTCCTTCCTTCCTTCTTAACACAAGTTTGTATGGTAAAATATAAAAAAGTTAACATCCTATTCTTACTTAAAAAGTCCATACGTCGTAAAATGTACTGTTATTCTCTCCACAAAGTATTCATTGTAAAGGTGCCGATAATTTTGAAACCAGTGTTTTGTAGAAAATAAATAAATAATAAAAAAATAAATAAAATAAAACCATAGAATGTCTCTGTATGTTTACAATATTACTTATAATAGGTTTTGTTGTTTTTTTGACTTCTACTTATTTTATTTATTTTATTAATTTGTAAAATTATTCAGCATTGGTTTACTTCTCATGGCTACTGTTATAAAAAAAGGAACATGTATGCTTATGCCTAATACTCACATATTCCTGTCTCATATGTCCAGTATAAATAAAGGGTGCCAATCAATTTTGGAGGGCACAGTATCCTGCCAATTGTGGACGAAAAGGATGAAAATATTTTTTTGTTGTTTATTTTACCTTTTTTATTAGTGTCTTGTTGAAGGATTTCTTGGAATTATATTTTTGTAGCGATATTCTTAAAAAAAAAAAGTTATATTTTCTGCAATAATTCTGGAGGGCAAAGTATATTTCTTACTTTAGCCATGGTACACATGGACCAAATGACTGTGGATCATCATAATGTCTTACTTTATCGTAAAATGACACATTTTGCAATATCAGTTACACATAATTTACTGTACTCTATTCAAGATAATTCAGTTCAATTTGCTTCAATCATAAATAAATAATCAAGTATGACAAGGCTGCCTTCTCAAGGCAACACTTCCACTTCCAATTCTCAAAATGTTCATGAAGAATGAATGAAAAAGATCGTTAAGTCTGTGTGTGAGAAGTTTTATGGCTCTGTCAAGAATCCTTGGGAGTCAAATTGCAGATTTTATTGAAGACTTTCCAAGTCCTTGAGCATGTAAGCTGAAACGGACAAACTGAATGATCTCCAGGACCCGGGGCAGACTGTGTCTACAGGAAGCTTCTTAACTATCAAGCAAGTGTCACTTTGAGGCAGCTTGTCAAAACTAGATGCTGACGTTACCTTGGCCTGTTAGCCCAAGGCATGGGAGGAGAGGAAGAGGAAGACATCTCCCACTATCATGATACTGTCTTCTGTCCTGGCTCTGAACCAGCATCTCTATCAGTGAAGATTATATCAGGGTAAAAGGCTCAGGGCTTTACTGTTACTGAAAACTAATCAACAACTGGGTGGTGTGATGAGGCAGAGTTACTGTTGCCAACACAAATTTGATTATTTTCCTATAACAGTACATCCTGAAGTGTTTAAGTCCTCTTATACCACAGCATTTTGCCAGAGATTACAATTGTTTATTTATTGAAGAACAAGTCATACTTTTCCTCCATTTATAGTTTCATTTAATACTTCCTGTTATCACTTCACCTGTTGTCAGAGCTATAAACAATTGTTCCCTCACCAACCTCTCTTTTTTGCCTCTCTTAAAGTTAATAAGACACAAAATGCAGCTTGTCATGTTGCTGAGAAACCGCAAAATATAAACTCCTCTGATCTGTGATTTGCAGCTGAACTACTGTCACCAATCATATTTGCGTGGTAGTAATACCAGAGACCTTTTTAGAACTTTGGGAGTGTTCTTGAAGCCGAATGGGTCGACTCATGTCTTGTGCAGTCTGAGATCAGCAGGGCATGTCATATACTGAATGATGGATCTTTTGTGTCTTGCAATCAGTGATAAGATTCTTGAGAAAACATAGTGGCTGTTCAAAATAAAAGCAAACACTAGCGAGCAGCAGACACAGTGACCAGTGCAGAAGATTTGCTTGCTCTCCAGCACCCTGGGCACGCTGGGGATTTTCTATTACTTTCAGGGGAAAGATCTTGGCACTTGCAATAAATATTCACAAAGTTGGAAGGAATAGAGAAAGAATAAAACAGATAAAAAATAGAGACAACCACCTGGCTGGCTGCCAAGCCCTGTTATTCTTCTTTCTCTCTCGACCAAGCCCTTACACTCTGAGTGGGCAGCCTGCCAGAGAAAGGGAGTTTCATCACTCTGCCTACGCTCCATCCCTCTTACTTTTTCTCTTCAGTTTTCTTTTCTTTCTGTCTCTCTGCTGAACTGGGTCGAGTTCTACAGTTTGCTATTTCCTCTTTTCCTACTTTCTTGCTCTCTTTTTCATCCGGTTTTGCTATCATGAAACATTTTAGACATCAGAATATGCAACAATTTATACGGCACTCCTCTGAAAAAAGCTTATATCTAGAACCCTTAAGCCTTCTTTAGTTTGTCCTCTGAGGCAAGCCATAAAGGTTCTATTTTAAACCCTACAACAGAATTTCCCTAACAGATAGGGTTCCAAGTAGAACTCCTTTAGGAACTTAAGAACCTGTAGCTATTAAAAGTACACTTGAAGAACGCTTTCAAAGAGTGTATGCTTGGTATTTAGGCCAACAAACTGAAAGTGCAGTCAAAAGAACTCTTGAAGAACGCAATTTCAAATACTTATGTCTCCAAGCCATACATAGGAAGAGTCTCAAAATATGCAAGAGAAAAGCTACAACCTTTAAGGTTTCTTTTGTTTGCCCCACTGGGGGGAACCATTATATGCAGAACCCCACAACAGAGAATTTTCCAATCTGAGGGCTTCCGAAATTAAATCCCTTTAAAATGAGAAGATCTCTTATATTTCCAAAACACCTAACAAACTTTCTACAAGTATAATCCAGGGAATCTAGCAAGGAGCCAGAAAAGTTGAAAGTACCAAACTAAATCTCAAAATCAAGTCTACTATCCTGATACGAACTCACACACAAGGACAAAGAAACCCATCTTCGAGTCTCTCAGTGGGCCAGATGACAGGTAATTAGCCCATTCCATGCCACTCAGAAGGGCAGCAGGCCCAGACAAAGCCACACTCATAACAGCCTGGCAAACTGTTGGCACCCGTTGGACATCCGTGGGCCTGTGCCATGAGGGAGCAGCCTGCTGATTATCTCTCCAGGATTTTGTGGGTTTGGCATGGTGGGGTGGAGGAAAAAGTGAGAATGGGAGAGAAAGGAAGAGACAAAGAAAAGACAAGTGAAGTGAATAGAGCAAAATTTGGCACTGGGAAACCAAGATGGGCGTGTACAGTAGCCAGCATTTTTGCTGGGGGCAACAATCTTCATGTCTGGTGAAAGCTGGGAGCTAATATCACTCCATCTGAGCAGGTCAGACATGGGATGGCTAGCATCCCTGAGGCTGACAGGCTAATCAACCTCATGCATGCATTTTGCTTATGCAGCCTCTGATTATAGAATTATCCCCCCGATTCCACATTAATCTCTTTGCGTTGTTTTGGAAGAGAAAGCCTCGAGCACCACTGGCCGACAGCACCATGGGAGGGAAAAGAGCAGAGGAAGGGATGCAGTTTCCCCTCTCCTCTCCGTTATGGAGGTGGAGAGAGCTGGGAAGCATTGGATGAAACAAGGGGTAGCAGGTGTGATGGAATCTAGCACTCATTGGATTATGCATGCTAGCAACAGCGAGTCCCGGGGTGAAATTATGATAGATGTGCCAGTTCTGAGCCAGGAGGGATGCAAGAAAAACGGCAAGGATGAAAGGAATGAAATAAGAGCCTGGAGCAGATTTAGTGTTTTCTGCCTTAATTACAGAATAATCCATGTTTGCTGGGTCTGTTGAGGCTGTTCTCCTAGAAGCTGTTCAAACTCTAAAAGAAAGTTGAGTAATGACTGCCAGTGCTAGCTGCAAACATGAAGATAAAGGACCGCTACAACTGCTGACGGACACTGTTGACAGTAACGTGTGAAGAAAGAGAACATAAAAGCGCCAGATAGCTCTAAAACAGCCACCGGCAATGACATTTCAGCAGAGGCTAGCATCAGAACTCCAGTATTAATTAGAACATGCAGGAGCCAGGCTGAATGGTGTGTTTTTCCCCAGTGAACATTGGAAGTAACATGCATGAACATGGCATCTAACAAATTAGCTGAGGGCATCAAAGGAAGAGCCAGCCGCCTCTGGCAGTCATGCAGCCTAGCCCTATCCAGGAGCTGTTTGAATGGCCTGAGCAAAACCCACACGCAATGGTGGTGTAATGAGAAGGGCCGAGTTTGCACTTCAAAAAGCCCCACAGGGAGATCAATATAGAGACTGATTCAGTTTGCCCCAAAATTTATAAGCTCATCAATACCATTGCTGTGGCATGGCTTTCAGAACTGTCCAGGGATCGATTTTTGTTAGAAAGATATTGGACAGACATTATATGCCTTTTTTTGTGGCCAGTAAGTGTGGTTCCTTGAGAAGGAGGAACAGATGGAGAGGAGGAATCTCATTCTATATAGAAAGGTTTATAATGAAATAGTGACAATCGATAGCGATAGATGGGTATAGAGACCAAGCCAGAGAAAGGGTGAGATGGGTAAAGGAGAAGAGGATAAAAACAAATCTACTCTTCCCCCCACCAGGCTGTGTAATAACCTTTTAAATCATGTTTGACATTTTTAAGTTAGCCATAGTGGCAGTCCTGGGCAATATCGGAGACCTGATATTGAAGGCCTTTTCTGCCTGTAATCTCATTGCTTTTGTTTGACAATCCTCTCACTCTTACTAGCCTCCCTCCCTACTAGGAAAACCCATAAAGCCCATGTGTGGGCTGGTCTTAATCCCCTAGAGTGCCCCTGACTAGTGCACCAACCCAGCCCCCATTTTCCCAGTCGCCATTCCACTCTGTCACTGGTTGCTAATGAGAACCTACTTCTAAAGGCAGGCTGCTGGCAAAGAGATGATACCGGAATGCCTTCTGGTGCCGCATGGTAAAATACACACATGCTTTATGATGAGATAGCCAAGAGACTGCAAAAGCTGAGGCCTTTGTGCTGAGTAAACACAGGCGAGAGTGTTAAGCATATCTAGACTAATGCGGAAGACTCCACCTGCCAGGCCTGGACTGGTGGTAACTGGTGGGTTAGCACACAGTACAGACAGAAGACATGGACAAAGTGTACAAAATAATGTTCAGGCAAGAGGTTTTGCATGGTACTTATGGAACTGAGGAAAAAACCCAGACTTGTTTTATCCTGGTCAAGGTCACAGTGGTTTTAATTACTAATTTGTTTATATTTTGAGAAATAGAACAAAGTTAGTTTGTTACAAAAGTTCTAGGGGCAGATGCAATCATAAAAAATAACTGCAGGAGTGGATGGGATTGGTTAACTGTGTCCTTGAAAGCATTCGACAAGTGTATCTTCAGGAGTGGATGGGATTGGTTAACTGCATCCTTGAAAGCAGGTGTGATTCGACAAGTCTATCTTCAGGACTGGGTGGGATTGGTCAAAAATGTCTTTGAAGGTGGGTAGGAGTAGTCAAGAGTGTCTTCATAAACAGGTGGGATTAGTCAATATCACCTGGGTGGGTAGAATTGTTCAAGAGGATCTTTGAGAGTTGCGGGATTGGCCAAGAGTGTAGTCGGGAATATGCAAGTTTGGTGAAGAGTGTCTTCAGGAGCAGACAGGATTGGTCAAAAGTTTGTGTGGGAGTGGACGGGACTGGTCAAGAGTATTTTTGTGAGTTGGTGGGATTGTTCAAGATTGACTTCAGGAGTGGGTGTGATTTGTCAGGAATGTATTCATAAAAAGTTTTCATTTCAAGGGATCACTTCAGAGTATTTAATTGGTTAAGAGTGTAGTTGATAGTGTGTGGGATTGGCCAAGATTGTCATTGGCCAAGATTGTCAGGAGCATGGATGCCAACAACACTAAGACATTTCCAAGACATTTTTCTTGTTATTCTTGTTAACTGTCTTTATTCTTTTCCACCTGTTATCACTTCATTTTGCTAATGGTTCAAATCAGCTGCCTCAAAATGTGTTATTGAGTCTTTCTCAGTATCATATCAGCTTCTGTTCACATTAGGAATTATACTAGTAGAATTATATTAGTCTATTAGTCTCATCCTGATTGATTGATCTATAAATCATGTTGGGATTTCAATTCTGGCTTGCGTTTACCATCAACCCACTTTAATTAATTACTGTTAAATTTCCAGGCAAAAGTGTTGAAGGTGGATATAGCAGGGTGGAATGGAAAACTCACACAGAAAGGAAAATCAGTAGTCAGTTTTTTTTTAGTGTCAGGTTATAACCACTGGCTGTTTGAACAGGCATCTCCTAATCTAAAAAAAATGGAGGATTGTCAAAACACCCCACGGCACCCCACCCAGGATGAACGCTACAAAGGAGATGAATGGCTGGTGAGTCCCCTGAGGTGGAGGGGTGAGAGACTGGAGGCCCACACAACGGGCCTCCTTCATTAGTGCCACACGCTTGGAATCAAAATGAGCACTAATTACCTGAGAACGACTCTGACCATACGGACTGAATATTGCAATGAGAGAGGGACTGAGGAACTGTTATATTTCTGACACAACTTCAGCGATACTCATTCTAAAGAATATGTAAGGCTTCAGCTTAGGGAAGACAAAAAAGAAGAGTGCTGACTCAATGTGTTGCACATATGACAGCAGTCCGTGTTATCTAAATATTCTTTTCTCTCTCTGTTTCTCTCTCTCTTGTGGCTAGTACTGAGGTATCAGGCTTTAGAGACTGGACTAATTGGCCCTCTAGGAACCTGCAGTGACTGAGTAAGTGAAGCTAATATGACAACTCTATATGAATACCAAGATTAGCACAAGCTCCTTTGAATCTTTCCATCTGTTAATATACAGCAGATTTGGCTCTACAATTAATTATGCCCACTCTTATTGAGGGGAATTAATGCTAGTCAAACTGCTTAGAGTGCAATTATTAAAAAATGTCAACAGATATTCTCTATGTAGTCAATACAAGGCTTGTCACAAATCCGTGTAAGCTCATTAGCATAATAACAACAGCTATTAAAGTGGAAAGGAAAATTCTTATAATATAGCCAGGTTTTAAAAATGGTGCTTGGACCCAACGGTGGGTGAGTGGGTGGTTGGAGGATGGGGGGGGGCATTCATTCATTCATTCATTCACTAACTAAATAAATAAATAATGCTTAAACTTGAGTGTAATTGCAATTTTTACAGGACAGTTCAGGAATTCAGGCAGAGAAACTGTAATGTCTAAAATAAATAAACACGATAAAGGATATCTGTTACTCTTTGGTCCACAGCAATGCCGAGGATGTCCATATTCCATGCCATCACACGTCACAGAAGACAGAATTCCTCCCAGAAGAAAAGTGTGTCAGCTATGTGACCTGAGCCCTGGCATGGGCTCAAATTACACCTCAACCACTAATCCCTCACTAAGGACTTGCAAATATTTCAAGCTTTTTGGCATGTTTGTGTATATTTGTGTGTGTGTGTGTGTGTGTCAGCCTGCATCAGACAGAAATCAACTTCCAAAAGTCACTAAGGAGCTGCTGCCCACATGGCAGACATCCTGATATTCCCTACGAGCCCGCTGGCTGCATATGATGTGTTCAATGAGACAAATCTCATCAGCACTGCCGCCGTGTGTCTGAGTACACGTTTCTCAACTTCTCTATTGTGTTATCATCTGTGTCTGTCTGTCTGTTTGTCCATCCATCCATCCCTCCATCCATCTCTGCCTTTTACCAGAGTCTATGTATCCATCTATGCATCCATCTATCCATCAAGTGATCTAGTCAATCAAATATGAATCTATCCATCCATCCATATCACGTTTATCAAGAATTTGGAATTAAATATCACCCACTAATCATAAACCTCTCTCGTTATTAATAACCAACCATTAATGCACTAAATCCAGTGGTGTGAACCGAGCGAGCTATGGCTTTATACTCACAGTGTGTAAATCTGGTAAACATCTCACACTGCAGCCCTGGGGAGAGGCATCTGAACATGCAAACCACTAACTGAGCAACAAGCTGCACACACACACACAAACACCTCCCCATGGTGCAAGGTGGTGGTGAGCATATTGTGATTAAAGAGAGCAGCACAGTGAGGGAAACTCTAATGCCCCTGTGCTGCATCTCAAATGGCCCTGCTGTAGCCCTCTGGAGGGCCATTTATCTAACCCCACCCCCCCCCCCCCCCCCCCCCCCCCCCCCAATACAAGAACTTCACATGTCAAATTTACACACATGATTCGTTTCTTTTCAAATGTTAATTTGAATTCAAGTGAATGAATTAAAAATGAATTCATGATTCATTTGAATTCACAAGCGATTTTTACATGATTCATTTTTATTCACATGTGATTTGTATGTGATACATGTGATTGTTTGTCACACGTTAATTTTTCACGATTTATTTTTATTCACATAATTTTTATGCATGATTCATTTATTTTAATGTGTTAATTTCTCACATGATTCATTTATTTCCACATGATTTTACATGTTTTGTTTATTTTCACATGATTTTGTCCCCCACCTAATTCATTTATTTTCATGTTACTTTTTCACCTGTAGGTTTCATTTATCACATGTGATTTTTCACACAGGAATAATTATTTTTCACATATTCACATGACATTATTTGCAATTTCAGGGCATAGCATGATCACACAATTATTTTTCCGACCACACCAAGACTGAATCCTGTTGTAAAAGTAAAACTGGTTTCTGAACATGATGGTATTCGGGAGAAGTTGAGCGGGTGAGTTGCAGGCCTTGGCACTATCACGCAAGACGATCGCTGTAAAAATCAGAAGCATGGTGGCAAGAAAAGGTGAGATTTAATCTCAATCTCTCTCTCTCTGTCTCTCTCTCTCACACACAGTGTGGTGCGGGAGGCAGTTGTGGACCCATTTGAAGGAAATGGGGCTGAAGGAGAGTCTGGGTGGTCTCGGGAGCGAGGGGGGGTGGGGGGAGGGTTCAAAAGGGTGTGTCCAGCAGATGGACCATTGTAGACGAGGGTTCCTCTAAAAGGACTATGTTTGTGCTCCTTCTTATTCTTCTCTCCTCCTGTCTTATGTCTTTGTCACCTTTTCACTGAGAGAGAACAAGAAATACATTTATTTCTCTGCCTTCTCTTCATGACAGGATGTTATACACATATGTCCTGGAGGGAAGGAAGAAAAAGATAGAGAGAAAACGAAAGACCGGGCCGTCAAAACAAGCCGGTGAGAAAACAAGCAGCAGACAACAGGAGTGATTAAAGGGAGGATGAATTCCTCCGTCCTCTCTCTGATTCAAACATCTTCCTCTATCTACACATAGCCATCAGCTGTCCACTGTTCTCTTCTCGTCCTTCTTCTCCATGTCTCTATTACAAAACATCATCACTACACCCGAACAACTCGATTCATGCTGCTAAACTAACAATCACTGCACCAATACGATACAATCGTCTCATCTACTGGAAACAAACCGCATCATTCCGCATGTTGAAAATCAACCAAAATTTATCAGACTTTACTGTCTTAAACTTTAGTGTACTTCATTTTAAGTACAATGACTTGAACTGTTTGCATCAAAGAATTAGGGCTCCCCCATGTCCTAAATCCTGACTTAACTCCCGCACACATGACAAATCTAAGGCGGAGGTTAAATATAGTAAACCCCGTGTCCTTACAGAGTGGGCCATTCTGGGAAGAACATAAGAGGCTGTGAATATGTGAGCATTTCAGCCATATGGTTCCATTTTTCCCCGCCAATTGTGGCTCTCTCGCTGCTCCACTCATTAATTACATCACTGCTCAACAAACGAGTATATTAGGATCAGTCGGAGGGCATGTTCGCCGCAGTTGGAAACATTTCTTCATGACAGAGGCTCTGCGCCCAGTCCTAGCGTTACATCAATGACAAGCGTGACATCAAAGTCGAAACAGAGTTTAGCTAGCAACGTGAGGAGCCCTCATTGTGCGAGACAAATACACATGATACACCACATTTCAGTGAAGGGCTGTCACAAAAATGTATTCAGGTCTGAAAATGGCAGTTCTATAGATGTCCCGATAATATTTATGACTGGCTATAACGCATGGTTAATTACAGTGCACTGGGGTTTTTATAAATGGCAGCCTGGCAGAGCGACTGGTGTAATTAGGGCAGTGGAAGCCCAGCTAGAGGCACAGGCAGAGGAAGAGGAAGAGGCAGACATCGAGGCAGAGCAAAGCAGGGAGCAGTTTGGTAGAACTCAGCTCGATTGATGTGGTGGAGACGCAGGAGCAGACCAGGACTGCTATAGGGTAGAGTATTGCTGACTGTGGCTACGGGAAATATGTGTGTGTGTGTGTGTGAGGGGGTTCTCCATAGGGTGGGTTGGTGTGGGTTTAAAGTAAGAGAGAGAGAGAGAAAGAAAGAGAGCAAGCAGGACTCAGAGAACACACACGGTGCAGCCGGTAGCTAAATGCACATTCAGACGCATGGCTACAGAAGTATTGGCACCCTTCAAGAAAACAAAGATTACATAGATCTAACATTCCTAAAAAAAAAACTGGAGAAACAACTGGAGAAAAATCATAATGAGAACTTCTGTTAAATAATAGTATTTTCTCTAAAATTACTTTTCAATTATTTGAGTTTTTACTTATTTCTATAAATCTGCAGGAAGTAAGTAAATGGGTATATCAGTAACTCAGTCAGTACATAAGTCAGTTATATTACAATATATAATACAATATAAGTATTATATATATATATATATATATATATATATATATATATATATATATATATATATATAACTGATATTTAATTGAAGATTGCAGAATGACTGCAGAAATCACTAACACCCAGTTTAAAGATGACACTGATGACACGGTGAAGGTGACACTTAATTGTATTGTATTGTATTGATAATTGTAAAATTTTTGCCTCTTGTGTACACACACTGACACACACACATACTTAAACTGCCTCATTTGCAGACAGAGGGGGTTTCGGTAATGACCCTGTTGATGCAGATCATGATAGCAAGTGCATTAAGGCAGCCTCAAGCCTCGACCTTTGACCTCACTGCCACAGCCTCGGAGCGATAGTGGGGTCACTGGGGGATCGGAGCTCTGACATGCAGCAGCATGCATTCTCTACAGGATACTAATACAGCAGCTAATGACTGACCCACATTAACCTCTCTACCCCATGCTCCGGCCAGAGCTGGACTCAGTGGGACTCCGTCTCAGTGCCAGTCAATAGTGAAGCGTAGCACACACTCCCCTGGCTTCTTCAGAACTGTGCACTGGCTACACAGCCTTTACACATTCATATTAAACTGTAATGATATAACAAAGTTTATCATCCGCCTTCTACCCTATCCATCACTGTAAACAAACCATCACACACAACAAAAAATGACATTATTACATCATAAAATGTAAATATTTTGGCAAATTCATATAACCGTTCTTACAAGAGATTCTAAAATAATTCTAAAGTAACCAGACCTAGGTTTTAGACAGATTTACTCATTTCAAGTCCGCAGATATTTTTCTTTTGCAAAGCAATTAGTTCTTAAAAGGAAGCAAAATCATCTGCTAGAGGATTTTTCTGCCTTTCGGTCAACTGAGGAATTTATTTTTTGTTCTCTAACTTGGTTGGAAACTAGCGAATGATTAAAAAAATAGTCAGCTTATTTATCCTTATTGTGTAGTTTGTATTGTTAGTGAATGTGTTTAGCTAGAGAACTCTGATGGAAGATAGAAGTGTTTGCATATTTCACTCTCTCTTTTTTTTGCATTTTATTGTGTGTTGTATTTTATTTGGGAAATTTATTTACACTAGATAATCACGTTTCATGAAGTCTGGGCATATGTTTAAAAAACACTCTCTATTTTATCAGATTTTTCCTTTTTCCTGTTTTTCCAAATCTGAAGCTGCTAAATATATTCATGGCAGTAGCTCATAAAGCAATTTTCCAAACTGATTTTAAATAATTGCACAAATTCAATTACAACAATTAGAGTTCATAGATTAATGTAAATATAAACTGATATAAACTAAAAATTGTAATTGTTGTAGTTACATTTTAATGTTCACGAAACTCATTAGTTCTTGTTCTCACGTATGCTATAGCAGATGTAAACAGTCATTCTCTCACCAGATACAGAGAAACTCCTAATAAGAAGAGTTTTCTGTTCGGAAATACAAAGAGCTGACACTGGAGACTCCTTCCACAAATGTTAAATAAACATCTCCTTACAGAAAACTTCACCATATCAGTAATTACACACGTTTTCATGTGGCGTCAATCTCTGTGTAATTTGCTAACTTGCTTTGTTTCTTATATTCGTAATAATTAAAACCAGGAATTCATTCATTTACCTATCATTCATTCATTCTAATTATTCTTATATTAATATTTGGGTCTTATAGCTCATATCTCATGGTGATGTTTGTCGTTGCTGGTGTTTCGAGTGTCTCTGCGGCTCACAGACCAATGGGGAGGTCATTACTGAGCCTCTAACGCCTCCTCACACTTCTACCAATTTCATACTAGTGTGAAAAGACACCAGGCTCACACAGGAATCACCTCACACACATGCACAAACACACACACATGCACACACACCACAGTGTACAGATCACACAGGAATCACCTCACAGGTAAACACACACACACACACACACACACACCGCAGTGTATGGCTCAAAAAAAAAAAAAAAACCTTTATAATGAATTCCCTGCTGCGAATAAGGTAAGAATGTCGGCTCTAAAATAAGTGTAAAGGTGCTAACATCACTAACAAGAAAATCCTAGCAGGCGAGCAGACGAAAAGAAAAAACTGAACTTTAACACTAAATCTGTGTTTGATTAAAGCCTGGAACTCGGACCTCCGACTAGGAAAAACCAAAGAAAATGTCCCCTCAACATGGAATTCCTACTCGGAAACTCAGAATGGTCTCATGCTGCATACCACTTTTTTCCCCCTTACGCGCAATTTTTTTTTTTTTCTTCCTGCCAAATTCCCAGTTTGAGTTAGTTTGAGTTAGTGTGAATGAAAAAAGAGGCAATGCCATGCAGCTAGCTGGGTATATAATCTAGCTTTATACAATCGTTATAAAATTATAACAAAGTTAGATAAAATTAAACATAAATGCATGTCTGATCTGCAGTCCAGTCCATGTCCACATTATGCACATAGTAATAAAGTATAAAAGTGTATAATTCAGTATATTATAATTAAGAATTTAAATACATTTTAAATTCAGACTTATTTAAATTCAGGCTCAAAAATAAATTTTTTTAATATAATTATAAGTATATGATACATTTTGAGAGGAAATATTAAAATAGCGAAGCACAGCACATTTTTTTGACCGACCTTTTAAAATGCAAAATACTTGCACTTTTGTTTTCAGAAGACCAGAAGGCTCTATTGCTATAGCAATGCATCAAAAATCCTAAATGTTACAGCTTAAGCATAAATTTTGTGATTAAAAGCGAGCTGTGTGCAGGTATTAGTGCGTACTTCAGATAAATTCACACACTCACGCTTGCAGTGGAGAAAAATCGTTAAGTGGATGCAGGAATCTACATTTATGCAGCGGATGGAGAGCTGTGTGTGTGTGTGTGTGTGTGTGTCTGTGTGTGTGTGTGTCATACACCCCCCATGGCCCAGGGCTAAACACACTCCCACTTGTGCAAACAGCACCATCAGGATTCTGACCTCTCATCATTAGAGCATGGAAATGTCCCTGTCAAGTGTGTTTGTGTGTGTGTGTGTGTGTGTGTGTGTGTGTGTGTGTGTGAATGAATACATGTTGGGAAAAGGTATTAATAATAAGGGTGAGGCATTACACAGCTGTACCAGGACAGATTTTGGTTTTGTCTTTTTGTATTTATGTGTTCATGTGTATATTTAATATCTGCATGTGTGTTGGATATGAGAGAGAAAGAGGGAGAGAGAGACAGAGAGAGAGAGCAGGAAATAAGATAAAATTAGCAAGCTACTCACCTATACACGTCATTTAGGAGTCAGTTGAAGTGGAGCATGGAGGAAAGACAAAGAGAAAGAGAGAAAAAAACACATTAGAAAATAACCCATTCACAAATTTCTAAGGTTTTAAAGTGTAATCTGAGCAATCCTGGAGGATTACACAATGCTCTGCGTGTTCTTTTCAGCACACACAACTCTATATATACAATATGGAAACAGGAAGTAGGTCAGAATCAATTTGCATTATTTTACTTTATCCTGGGTATACACACACACACAATCGTATTTATTAATCAAGACCATTTTTTTTACTTTCTTGAACTTCTTAAACTTTAGAACCACAGAAAGCCAAACCAGAGAGACATTAATAACAAAAGTCTCATATTATAATCACACACAGAGTCAAGCTGAGATTATTTATACCTGATTTAAAAGCTGAGATTATAGATTAAACAATTCAAAGACCAGTTGATTACATACTGTAACTAAAACAACTATAGCCAGTTCCATACATAATACATCAAAACAAACAAACAAACAAACATGAAATACATACAACAAATAAAAATGGAATCAAATTGAAAATGGAAGTGTATTTAGTGATGCAATTTAGACACCACCATTTCCAGATACGAAGATATATGGAATAGCTATTTTTTTAAACAAACAAACAAACAAACAAACAAACAAATACAATTTAGACACTACCATTGTTAAAGAAAGAAGATAGATTGATTGCCAAATAAAACAAAAAACAAAAACTACAATAAAATAAAATAAAAAAAAATGTTCCAGGAGAACATGTGAACAATCAGACATCAGAAAGAGAGAGAGAGAGAGAGAGAGTGAGAGAGAGAGAGAGAGAGAGAGAGAAAGAAATCATTAATGCAAATGAGGAGGCATCTCAAGCTCTGTTTTTTTTTTTTTTTTTTGGATTCGATTCTTATGCACAATGCTCCAGGCCTGGATGGTCTGACAGACATGTCTACTGGGACTATATTGAGCAGTGTGTGTGTGTGTGTGTGTGTGTGTGTGTGAGAGAGTACGTATCTGGGTGCGTACATCTTGAAAAACCCTCTTTTTCTCCATCACTTCTCCTTCTCTGACTTGTCGTGGTTGCCGCAGTGGGTTTGTGCAGGGAAACTTCCAGTCTCTAAATGTACGCTTCAAAAGAACGCTGGATGAAGTTCCAGGAAAAAACACAACCACGAGGCCGACACGGAGCGAACGCCAGCCCGGAGCCGCACCCCCTGCTAATCTCAGCGAGGACCAAGACGGCCAGGCGTGCAGTCCCTTTCACCGTGGAGCTTTTACAGTGCGTATTAAAATTCATACACACACACACACACACACAGGCATGGACCCCAACGTTACAGTACGGACAGGAGCTGTCAACACAGGCGTCTCGGGCTAACACACAGCGACAGATACTCGATGACTTCGCTCCGAGCAGAGCGACACTAATGACATTATCTGCATATTATGTGCATATTATCCCGAGCTCTCCTACACACCACCGGCTCGCTGTCTCCCTACAACACACTCCACACGTCTCACTGCACTACCAGGAATTATTTTATTCATTACTAGCCGCTCACAGGAAGCTAGCCAGCTTTCAAAAATTTACCATCAACAGCACTGAATATTTTCGACCTACACAGTGCTGCTGAATTCTCACATCCGATTTGTGTAGCAGCAACTAAACACGGAGACTTGTAGGTAATGAGTCTCCAGTGCCACTGTCAGAGGTAAAGCTGTAAGATTTCCAGCACTCGGAATTGTGAGCAGGAACGCCGTTTATTTGATTTTTCCCACTACGAGTTCGGAAACATCCCAGTTACTGCTTCGTCATAAACGCAGAATAAACAGGAAGTGGTCTGTGGAACAAGTCCTGACTATGTTTGAGGTCAAAGGATTGTATCTCTCTCACTCTCTCTCTCACTCTCTCTCTCACTCTCTCTCTCTCACACACACACACACACACACACTCGGCCTCGCTCACACTGTCTGTCTCTCTCTCTCTCTTTCTGACCCACTCTGTCTCTCCCTCTACTTTTCTATATCCTTCTGTCTTCCTCTCCCTCTCTCTGTATCTCTCTGTCTTCCTCTCTGTTTCTCTCTCTCACACACACTTTGTCTGTCCGTGTCTCTCTCTCTCTCTCTCTCTCTCTCTCTCTCACACACTCAATCTGTCTCACTCACTCACACGCTGTCTGTCTATCTCTCTCTTATACTTTCTCTCTTTCTCTCTCTCTCTCACACTGTCTCTTCCTGTCTAACTCCTTCCATCTCTCTGTCTCTGTCTTTTTATTTCTGTCTCTCTCCATCTCTCTTACATACTCTATCTGTCTGTCTCTCCCTCTCACTGTCAGTCTCACTCTCTCTCTCTCTCTCTCTCTCACTCTGTCTTTCTCTATTCTCTTTGTTATCTCTTTTTCTATTTCTCCCTGTAGTTCTCTCATACTCTGTCTCTCTCTTCCACACACTCACTCTGTCTCACTCTTCTTCTAATGATGTCTGTCTCTCACACTGTCTGCCTGTTTCTCATGCTCTGTCCATCTCTCTCTCTCTCTCTCTCTCTCTCTCTCTCCTGCTCATCAGTATTGGCAATCCAGCCAGAGCAGGTGAAATGAGCCTTGCACATGTGTGGAGTTGTTGACTGATCCACTTCACGAGGATGAAGGGATAGAAAATGACAAGGCAAGCAGACAGACAGAGAGATGGACGAATGGACAGACGAATAAATAAATGAATAAATAAAATGGCACCATGTTCCTGCTTTCACTAACCCTCAGAGAGAAGAAAGAGAAATCCAGCAGACGAGACGGCGAGACGAGAGGAGGACAGAGAGAGAGAGAGAGAGAGAGAGAGAGAGAGAGAGAGAGAGGGAGAGAGGGA